>NC_057811.1:441180004-441402382 GCF_018294505.1 Triticum aestivum | reverse complement strand
ATAAGAGGGGGGGGGCTGCCTTGGAGGAGGGGGCGAGGCGGCGTCGTGCTCGCCTCGGTCTCCAGGAGGGAGACGGGCGCAGGATGGGCCGGCCTGGCTCGGCTGGGCCTCGGCCCAGTCGGGCGCGGGTTTTTTTTTAAATATTCCGCCGAATTTAAAAAAATCGTAGAAAAATAAATAAAAATCCAAAAATTATAAAACAAATTTTCCCCGTCTAATTTAAATAATTAGAACAAGGTGAACATTTTTTTGACCCAAAATGCAGTTTTGAAAACGTGCAATTTTTTTAATGCAAGTAAAATTGCAAATAAAATCCGAATAAAGTCCAATATATGATTTTAATATTTTTCCTCCAATATTTCAATTGTTTTGGAGAAGTCATATTTTCTCCTCTCATTTATTTTAATATGAAATATTTTTCGGAGAGAAAAATAATTAAAACCACAAATCCTCGTTTTATTATTTGATAAAAATCAAATATGAAAAATCGGGAAAATCCCCAACTCTCTCCGAGGGTCCTTGAGTTGCTTAGGATTTATCGAGGATTTGCCAAAATGCAATAAAATATGCTATGCAATGATGATCTAATGTATAACATTCCAAATTGAAAATTTGGGATGTTACAAACCTACCCCCTTAAGATGAATCTCGCCCTCGAGATTCGGGTTGGCTAGAAAATAGGTGAGAGTGGTTCTTCCGTAGATCTTCCTCTCGCTCCCAGGTGGCTTCATCTTCCGTATGGTGACTCCACTGGACTTTGCAAAACTTGATAACCTTACTGCGGGTAACTCGGCTGGCATACTCAAGAATCTTAACTGGTTTCTCCTCATAGGTCAAATCACTTTCCAGCTGAATCGCTTCCAGTGGCACTGTATCTCTTAGTGGTATCTCAACCATCTCTGCGTGGCACTTCTTCAACTGGGAAACGTGAAATACGTCATGAACTCCTGACAATCCTTCAGGTAATTCCAGCTTGTAGGCAACTTCTCCCATACGTTCCAAAACTCTGTATGGTCTGATAAAACGGGGCGCTAGCTTTCCTTTAGCTCCAAAGCGCTTCACTCCTCGAAGTGGTGATACTCGAAGATAAACTCTGTCTCCGACTTCGTGAACTGTCTCCTTACGTTTAGAATCCGCATAACTCTTCTGCCTGGACTGGGCTACCTTGAGCCTATCGCGAATCAACCTCACTTTCTGTTCAGACTCCTTAATCAAATCTGGTCCAAACAATTGACGGTCTCCAACTTCGTCCCAAATTTACTACTATTACTCCACACATCGACTGATATCCAGCATGCATCTAGAGTATTAAGTCCATAAGAACATAGTAACGCATTAGGCAAGATGACATGATGTAGAGGGATAAACTCAAACAATATGATATAAACCCCATCTTTTTATCCTCGATGGCAACAATACAATACGTGCCTTGCTGCCCCTGCTGTCACTGGGAAAGGACACCACAAGATTGAACCCGAAGCTAAGCACTTCTCCCATTGCAAGAAAGATCAATCTAGTAGGCCAAACTAAACTGATAATTCGAAGAGACTTGCAAAGATATTAAATCATGCATATAAGAATTCAGAGAAGAATCAAATATTGTTCATAGATAATCTTGATCATAAACCCACAATTCATCGGATCTCGACAAACACACCGCAAAAAGAATTACATCGAATAGATCTCCAAGAGAATCGAGGAGAACTTTGTATTGAGATCCAAAGAGAGAGAAGAAGCCATCTAGCTAATAACTATAGACCCGAAGGTCTGTGGTAAACTACTCACACATCATCGGAGAGGCTATGGTGTTGATGTAGAAGCCCTCCGTGATCGATTCCCCTCTGGCGGAGCGCCGGAAAAGGCCCCAAGATGGGATCTCACGGGTACAGAAGGTTGCGGCGGTGGTGGCTCTCCAGGATGTTTTCAGGGTATAAGAGTATATATAGGCGAAAGAAGTAGGTCGGTGAACCTACGAGGGGCCCACGAGGGTGGGGGCGCGCCTCCCTGCCTCGTGGCCGCCTCGTTGCTTCCTTGACGTCCACCCCAAGTCTCCTGGATTGCGTTTGTTCCAAAAACGATCCTCGCGAAGGTTTCATTCCGTTTGGATATTCCGTTTCTGCGAAACACTGAAATAGGCAAAAAAACAGCCATTTGCATTGGGCCTTCGGTTAATAGGTTAGTCCCAAAAATAATATAAAAGTGCATAATAAAGCCCATTAAACATCCAAAACAGATGATATAATAGCATGGAACAATCAAAAATTATAGATACGTTGGAGACGTATCAAGCATCCCCAAGCTTAATTCCTGCTCGTCCTCGAGTAGGTAAATGATAAAAACAGAATTTTTGATGTGGAATGCTACCTAACATAATTTTCAATGTAATTTTCTTTATTGTGGCATGAATGTTCATATCCGGAAGATTCAAGATAAAAGTTTATATTGACATAAAAATAATAATACTTCAAGCATACTAATTAAACAACTATGTCTTCTCAAAATAACATAGCCAAAGAAAGCTCATCCCTACAAAATCATATAGTTTGGCCATGCTTCATTTTCGTCACACAAAAATGCTCTCATCATGCACAACCCCGATGACAAGCCAAGGAATTGTTTCATACTTTAGTATTTCTCAAACCTTTTCAACTTTCACGCAATACATGAGCGTGAGCCTTGGACATAGCACTATGGGTGGAATAGAATAATGATGGGGGTTGTGTGGAGAAGACAAAAAGGGAGAAAGTCTCACATTGACGCGGCTAATCAACGGGCTAGGGAGATGCCCATCAATTGATGTCAATGCAAGGAGTGGGGATTGCCATGCAACGGATGCACTAGAGCTATAAATGTATGAAAGCTCAACAAAAGAAACTAAGTGGGTGTGCATCCAACTTGCTTGCTCACGAAGACCTAGGGAATTTGAGGAAGCCCATTGTTGGAATATACAAGCCAAGTTCTATAATGAAAAATTCCCACTATTATATGAAAGTGACAAAATGAGAGACTCTCTATCATAAAGATCATGGTGCTACTTTGAAGCACAAGTGTGGAAAAAGGATATTAGCATTGTCCCTTCTTTTCCTTTTTTTTGCCTTCCTTTTTTTATTTGGCCTTTTTTTCTTTTTAATTATTTGGCCTTTCTCTTTTTTTTCATGGGACAATGCTCTATTAATGATGATCATCACACTTCTATTTATTTACAACTCAATGATTACAACTCGATACTAGAACAAAATATGACTCTATATGAGTGCCTCCGGCGGTGTACCGGGATGGGCAATGAAACAAGAGTGAGATGTATGAAAAATTATGCATGGTGGCCTTGCCACAAATACGATGTAACTACATGATCATGCAAGGCAATATGACAATGATGAAGCATGTCATAATAAATGAAACGGTGGAAAGTTGCATGACAATATATCTCGGAATGGCTATGGAAATGCCATAATAGGTAGGTATGGTGGCTGTTTTGAGGAACATATAAGGAGGTTTATGTGTGATAGAGCGTATCATATCACGGGTTTTGGGTGCACCGGCGAAGTTTGCACCAACTCTCAAGGTGAGAAAGGGCAATGCACGGTACCGAAGAGGCTAGCAATGATGGAAAGGTGAGAGTGTGTATAATCCATGGACTCAACATTAGTCATAAAGAACTCACATACTTATTGCAAAAATCTACAAGTCATCAAAAACCAAGCATTACACGCATTCTCCTAGGGGGATAGATTGGTAGGAAAAGACCATCGCTCGTCCCCTACCGCCACTCATAAGGATGACAATCAAAGAACACCTCATGTTTCAAATTTGTCACACAACGGTTACCATACGTGCATGCTACGGGACTTGCAAACTTCAACATAAGTATTTCTCAAATTCACAATTACTCAACTAGCACAACTCTAATATCACCATCTTCATATCTCAAAACAATCATCAAGTATCAAACTTCTCATAGTATTCAATGCGCTTTATATGAAAGTTTTTATTATACCCATCTTGGATGCCTATCATATTAGGACTAAATTTATAGCCAAAGCAAATTACCATGCTGTTCTAAAGGACTCTCAAAATAATATAAGTGAATCATGAGAGATCAATAATTTCTATAAAATAAAACCACCACCGTGCTCTAAAAGATATAAGCGAAGCACTAGAGCAAAATTATCTAGCTCAAAAGAAATAAGTGAAGCACATAGAGTATTCTAATAAATTCCAATTCATGCGTGTCTCTCCAAAAGGTGTGTACAGCAAGGATGATTGTGGTAAACTAAAAAGCAAAGACTCAAATGATACAAGACGCTCCAACCAAAACACATATCATGTGGTGAATAAAAATATAGCCTCAAGTAAAGTTACCGATAGACGAAGACGAAAAAGGGGATGCCTTCCGGGGCATCCCCAAGCTTAGGCTTTTGGTTGTCCTTGAATTTTACCTTGGTGTGCCTTGGGCATCCCCAAGCTTAGGATCTTTCCACTCCTTATTCCATAATCCATCAAATCTTTACCCAAAACTTGAAAACTTCACAGCACAAAACTCAACAGAAAATCTCATGAGCTCCGTTAGTGTAAGAAAACAAACCACCACATTAAGGTACTGTAATGAACTCATTATTTATTTATATTGGTGTTAAAACTACTGTATTCCAACTTATCTATGGTTCATACCCCCTGATACTAGCCATAGATTCATCAAAATAAGCAAACTACACACGAAAAACAGAATCTGTCAAAAACAGAACAGTCTGTAGTAATCTGTATCAAACGCAAACTTCTGAACTCATAAAAATCTGCCAAAATAGGACGACCTAGATAATTTTATTATTGATCTACTGCAATTGGAATCAGTATTTTATCACTTTCTGATGATTTTTAACAATTGTTTTCGTGAGCAGAAAGTTTCTATTTTTTTCAGCAAGATCAAATAATTATCACCCAAGAAGAACCTATAGGTCTCACTTGGCACAAACACTAATTAAAACATAAAACCACATCTAAAAAGAGACTAGATGAATTATTTATTACTAAACAGAAACAAAAATCAAGGAACAAAAATAAAATTGGGTTGGCCCCCAACAAGCGCTATCGTTTAACACCCCTAGCTGGGCATAAAAACAAGAATAGTTCTAGGTATTGCCATAATAATGGTAAGGCAAATCACGAAAACTCATCTCATATTCCCTACGTTCAGCAGCAAGTTTTCTTTGTGGCGAGAAAAAGTAATCAAAAGGGCTAAATTTAATGGGACAAAAGTCCCCAAGATCAAGCTCGGGAGGTATGGGTTCCTCCTTTGGCCCCTTATATTGCACAACCAATTCATCATTATAAGTATTCTTTTGGCAAAAATTCATGAGCTTTTGTTCAAGAGAAAAACCTAACCCATTGTTCTGAATAGCAAAATCATCATTGAGTTCAGAAATTCTATCAACTATAACATCGGTAGCAACCTTGTTTCTAAGGCTTTCATTGTAAGCAACATGATCTAAAGATCGTAAACGCATTAAGTCTTCTTGATTAAAAAGGATGCATATGAATAAATTGTCTTTCAAGTTCAACTACGAGCAAGGATATAGCATCCGCAATACTATTAGTTCTATGAAGAATATACCCACCCATAGAGGGCAGGGCATCGGCACAAGTAAAGAAATCTTGAATAACTCCTTTTCCAATAATATTACCACTACCAATCCGAAACTTTTTAGTGTGTAAAATAGTAGGTTCTTCATGAGGATCATCAAAAGCATCAAGGTTTTCCATGTTATTACCACTATCCTTATCAACGATAACCTCCTCAGTTTCAGTCATGATGGCAGCAAATTGCACAAAGAGCGAGCACACAAGAAGCAAGCGAAAAGAGACAAACGGAAAAGGGCGAATAAAACGACAAGGGTGAAGTGGGGGAGAGGAAAACGAGAGGCGAATGGCAAATAATGTAATGCGAGGGATAAGAGTTTGTGATGGGTACTTGGTATGTCTTGACTTGTGCGTAGATCTCCCCGGCAACAGCGCCGGAAATTGCACGTTGGCGGGAGATCAAATCTTGACTTGACTTGGCGTAAACCTCCCCGGCAACGGCGCCAGAAATCCTTCTTGCTACCTCTTGAGCATGCGTTGGTTTTTCCTTGAAGAGGAAAGGGTGATGCAGCAAAGTAGCGTAAGTATTTTCCTCAGTTTTTGAGAACAAAGGTATCAATCCAGTAGGAGACTACACGCAAATCCCTAGTACCTGCACAAACAATTAAGAACCTTGCAACCAACGCGATAAAGGGGTTGTCAATCCCTTCACGACCACTTGCAAAAGTGAGATCTGATAAAGATAATAAGATAAATATTTTTGGTATTTTTTTGTCTAGATTGAAAAGTAAAGATTGCAAAATAAACGACGACATAAATAGCTAGTTGACGGGAGATTAATATGATGGAAAATAGACCCGGGGGCCATAGGTTTCACTTGTGGCTTCTCTCAAGATAGCATATTTTACGGTGGGTGAACAAATTACTGTCGAGCAATTGATAGAAAAGCGCATAGTTATGAGAATATCTAGGCATGATCATGTATATAGGCATCACGTCCGTGACAACTAGACCGAAACAATTCTACATCTACTACTATTACTCCACACATCGACCGCTATCCAGCATGCATCTAGAGTATTAAGTTCATAAGAACAGAGTAACGCATTAGGCAAGATGACATGATGTAGAGGGATAAACTCAAGCAATATGATATAAACCCCATATTTTTATCCTCGATGGCAACAATACAATACGTGCCTTGCTGCCCCTGCTGTCACTGGGAAAGGACACCGCAAGATTGAACCCAAAGCTAAGCACTTCTCCCATTGCAAGAAAGATCAATCTAGTAGGCCAAACTAAACCGATAATTCGAAGAGACTTGCAAAGATATTAAATCATGCATATAAGAATTCAGAGAAGAATCAAATATTGTTCACAGATAATCTTGATCATAAACCCACAATTCATCGGATCTCGACAAACACACCGCAAAAAGAATTACATCAAATAGATCTCCAAGAGAATCGAGGAGAACTTTGTATTGAGATCCAAAGAGAGAGAAGAAGCCATCTAGCTAATAACTATGGACTCGGAGGTCTGTGGTAAACTACTCACACATCATCGGAGAGGCTGTGGTGTTGATGTAGAAGCCCTCCGTGATCGATTCCCCCTTCGGCGGAGCACCGGAAAAGGCCCTAAGATGGGATCTCACGGGGTACAGAAGTTTGCGACGGTGGAAAAAGTGTTTCGTGGCTCTCCAGGGTGTTTTCAGGGTATAAGAGTGTGTATATAGGCAAAAGAAGTAGGTCGGTGGAGCTACGAGGGGTCCACAAGGGTGGGGGCACGCCTACCCCCCCTGGGCGCGCCTCCCTGCCTCGTGGTTGCCTCGTTGCTTCCTTGACATCCGCTCCAAGTCTCCTGGATTGTGTTTGTTCCAAAAAGATCCTCGCGAAGGTTTCCTTCCGTTTGGAATCCGTTTGATATTCCTTTTCTGCAAAACACTGAAATAGGCAAAAAAACAGCAATTTGGACTAGGCCTTCGGTTAATAGGTTAGTCCCAAAAATAATATAAAAGTGCATAATAAAGCCCATTAAACATCCAAAACAGATAATATAATAGCATGGAAATCACCTAGCCTCCCCGGCAACGGCACCAGAAATTGCTTGATGTCTACTACGCAACCTTCTTCTTGTAGACGTTGTTGAGCCTCCAAGTGCAGAGGTTTGTAGGACAGTAGCAAATTTTCCTCAAGTGGATGACCTAAGGTTTATCAATCCGTGGGAGGCGTAGGATGAAGATGGTCTCTCTCAAGCAACCCTGCAACCAAATAACAAAGAGTCTCTTGTGTCCCCAACACACCCAATACAATGGTAAATTGTATAGGTGCACTAGTTTGGTGAAGAGATGGTGATACAAGTGCAATATGGATGGTAGATATAGGTTTTTGTAATCTGAAAATATTAAAACAGCAAGGTAACAAGTGGTAAAAGCGAGCGTAAACGGTATTGCAATGCTAGGAAACAAGGCCTAGGGTTCATACTTTCACTAGTGCAAGTTCTCTCAACAATAATAACATAATTGGATCATATAACAGTCCCTCAACGTGGAACAAAGAGTCACTCCAAAGTCACTAATAGTGGAGAAGAAACGAAGAGATTATTGTAGGGTACGAAACCACCACAAAGTTATTATTTCCGATCAATCCATTGGGCTATTCCAATAAGTGTCACAAACAGCCCTAGAGTTCGTAGTAAAATAACACCTTAAGACACAAATCAACCAAAACCCTAATGTCACCTAGATACTCCAATGTCACCTCAAGTATCCGTGGGTATGATTATACGATATGCATCACACAATCTCAGATTCATCTATTCAACCAACACAAAGAACTTCAAAGAGTGCCCCAAAGTTTCTACCGGAGAGTCAAGACGAAAACGTGTGCCAATCCATATGCATAGATTCCCAAGGTCACGGAACCCGCAAGTTGATCACCAAAACATACATCAAGTGAATAAATAGAATACCCCATTGTCACCACGGGTATCCCACGCAAGACATACATCAAGTGTTCTCAAATCCTTAAAGACTCAATCCGATAAGATAACTTCAAAGGGAAAACTCAATCCATTACAAGAAGATAGAGGGGAGAAACATCATAAGATCCAACTATAATAGCAAAGCTTGCGATACATCAAGATCATGCCATATCAAGAACACGAGAGAGAGAGAGAGAGAGAGAGATCAAACACATAGCTACTGGTACATACCCTCAGCCCCGAGGGTGAACTACTCCCTCCTCGTCATGGAGAGCGCCGGGATGATGAAGATAGCCACCGGTGATGGATCCCCCCTCCGGTAGGGTGCCGGAACAGGGTCCCGATTGGTTTTTGGTGGCTACAGAGGCTTGCGGCGGCGGAACTCCCAATCTAGGTTTCTTTCTGGGGGTTTCTGTATTTATAGGAATTTTTGGCGTCGGTCTCACGTCAGGGGGGGTCTCCGAGTCATCCACGAGATAGGGGGGCGAGCCCAGGGGGTAGGGCGCGCCCTCCACCCTCGTGGATGGCTCGGGACTCTTCTGGCCCAACTCTTTTACTCCGGGGGCTTCTTTTGGTCCATAAAAAATCATCAAAAATTGGCATGCTAATTGGACTCCGTTTGGTATTCCTTTTATGTAAAACTTAAAAACAAGGAAAAACAGAAACTGGCACTGGGCTCTAGGTTAATAGTTTAGTCCCAAAAATCATATAATATAGCATATAAATGCATATAAAACATCCAAGATGGATAATGTAATAGCATTTAACAATCAAAAATTATAGATACGTTGGAGACGTATCACTAGTCACTATCACCAAGTTGCTAGAACTTCGTGATGAACTATAATATGCGAGGGATAACGAAAATGATTCCCAAGCTCTTCGCGATGCTGAAATCGGCGAAGGTAGAAATCAAGAAAAATCATCAAGTGTTGATGCTTGACAAGACCACTAGTTTCAAGTAAAAGGGCAAGGGAAAGAAAGGGAAATTCAAGAAGAATGGCAAGCAAGTTGCCACTCCCATGAAGAAACCCAAAGCTAGACCTAAGCCTGAAACTGAGTGCTTCTACTGCAAAGGGAATGGTCACTGGAAGTGGAACTACCCCAAATACTTGGCGGATAAGAAGGATGGCAAAGTGAACAAAGGTATATATGATATACATGTTATTGATGTGTACTTTACTAGTGTTCATAGTAGCCCCTGGGTATTTGATACCGGTTCAGTTGCTAAGATTATTAACTCGAAGCAGGAGTTACAAAATGAACAGAGACTAGTTGAGGGCGAGATGACGATGTGTGTTGGAAGTGATTCCAAGGTTGATAAGATCACCATCGCATACTCCCTCCACCTTCGGGATTAGTATTGGACCTAAATAAATGTTATTTTGTGTTTGCGTTGAGCATGAATATGATTGGACCATGTTTATTGCGATACGGTTATTCATTTAAGTCAGAGAATAATTGTTGTTCTGTTTACATGAATAAAACCTTCTATGGTCTTACATCCAATGTAAATGGTTTACCGAATCTCGATCGCAGTGATACACATATTCATAATATTGATGCCAAAAGATGCAAAGTTAATAATGATAGTGCAACATGCTTGTGGCACTACCATTTAGGTCATATTGGTGTAAAGCGCATGAAGAAACTCCATTCAGATGGACTTTTGGAATCACTTGATTATGGCTCACTTGATGCTTGTGGACCATGCCTCATGGGCAATGACTAAAACTCCGTTCTTCGGAACAATGAAGCGAGCCACTGACTTATTGGAAATAATACATACTGATCTATGCAGTCCGATGAGTGTTGAGGCTCGCGGCGGATATAGTTATTTTCTGACCTTCACAGATGATTTGAGCAGATATGGGTATATCTACTTAATGAAACATAAGTCTGAAACATTTGCAAAGTTCAAAGAATTTCAGAGTGAAGTGGAAAATCATCGTAATAAGAAAATAAATTTTCTACGATCTGATCACGGAGGCGAATATTTGAGTTGCGAGTTTGCTCTTCATTTGAAACAATGTGGAATAGTTTCGCAACTCACGCCACCTGGCACATCACAGCGTAATGGTGTGTTCGAATGTCGTAACCATACTTTATTAGATATGGTGCGATCTATGATGCATTAGAGACAGTTGCATTCACGTTAATAGGGCACCGTCTAAATCCGTTGAGACGACACCGTATGAACTATGGTTTGGCAAGAAACCAAAGCTGTCGTTTCTTCAATTTTGGGGTTGCGATGCTTATGTGAAAAAGTTTCAGCCTGATAAGCTCGAACCCAAATCGGAGAAGTGTGTCTTCATAGGATACCCAAAAGAAACTGTTGGGTATACCTTCTATCACAGATCCGAAGGCAAGATCTTTGTGCTAATAATGGATCATTTCTAGAGAAGGAGTTTCTCTTGAAAGAAGTGAGTGGGAGGAAAGTAGAACTTGATGAGGTAATTGTACCTTCTCCCGAATTAGAAAGTAGTTCATCACAGAAATCAGTTCTAGTGATGCCTACACCAATTAGTGAGGAAGTTAATGATGATGATCATGAAACTTCAGATCAAGTTACTACCGAACCTCGTAGGTCAACCAGAGTACTTTCCGCACCAGAGTGGTACGGTAATCCTGTTCTGGAAGTCATGTTACTAGACCATGACGAACCTATGAACTATGAGGAAGCGATGATGAGCCCAGATTCCGCGAAATGGCTTGAGGCCATGAAATCTGAGATGGGATCCATGTATGAGAACAAAGTGTGGACTTTGGTTGACTCGCTCGATGATCGGCGAGCCATAGAGAATAAATGGATTTTCAAGAGGAAGACGACACTGATAATAGTGTTACTATCTACAAAGCTCGAATTGTCGCAAAAGGTTTTCGACAAGTTCAAGGTGTTGACTACGATGAGATTTTCTCACTCGTATCGATGCTTAAGTCTGTCCGAATCATGTTAGCAATTGCCACGTTTTATGAAATCTGGCAAATGGAAGTCAAAAACTGCATTCCTTAATGGATTTCTTAAAGAAGAGTTGTATATGATACAACCAGAAGGTTTTGTCAAATCCTAAAGGTGCTAACAAAATGTGCAAGCTTCAGCGATCCATTTATGGGCTAGTGCAAGCCTCTAGAAGTTGGAATATACGCTTTGATAGTGTGATCAAAGCATATGGTTTTATACAGACTTTTGGAGAAGCCTGTATTTACAAGAAAGTGAAGGGGAGCTCTCTAGCATTTCTAATATTATATGTGGATGACATATTGTTGATTGGAAATAATACATAATTTCTGGATAGCATAAAAGGATACTAGAATAAAGATTTTTTCAATGAAAGACCTCGGTGAAGCTGCTTATATATTGGGCATCAAGATCTATAGAGACAGATCAAGACGCTTAATTGGACTTTCACAAAGCACATACCTTGATAAGATTTTGAAGGAGTTCAGAATGGATTAGTCAAAGAAGGAGTTCTTGCCCGTGTTGCAAAGTGTGAAGTTGAGTAAAGACTAAAAACCCGACCACGGCAGAAAATAGAAAGAGAATGAAAATTCATTCCCTATGCCTCAGTCATAAGTTCTATAAAGTATGCTATGCTGTGTACCAGACCTATTATGTACCTCACCATGAATTTGGCAAGAGGGTACAACAGTGATCTAGGAGTGGATCACTAGACATCGGTCAAAATTATCCTTAATGGAATAAGGATATGTTTCTCGATTATGGAGGTGACAAAAAGTTCGTCGTAAAGGGTTACGTCGATGCAAGCTTTGACACGATCTGGATGACTCTAAGTCTCAATCTGCATACATATTGAAAGTGGGAGCAATTAGCTAAAGTAGCTCCGTGCAGAGCATTGTAGACATAGATATTTCAAAATACATACGGATCCGAATATGGCAGACCCGTAGACTAAAACTTCTCTCGCAAGCAAAACATGATCACACCTTATTACTCCTGGTTGTTAATCACATAGCGATGTGAACTAGATTATTGAGTCTAGTAAACCCTTTGAGTGTTGGTCACATGGCGATGTGAACTATGGGTGTTAATCACATAAAGATGTGAACTATTGGTGTTAAATCACATGGCGATGTGAACTAGATTATTGACTCTAGTGCAAGTGGGAGACTGAAGGAAATATGCCCTAGAGGCAATAATAAAGTTGTTATTTTATTTCCTTATATCATGATAAATGTTTATTATTCATGCTAGAATTGTATTAACCGAAAACTCGATACACGTGTGAATACATAGACAAAAACAAAGTGTCCCTAGTATGCCTCTATTTGACTAGCTCGTTAATCAAAGATGGTTAAGTTTCCTAACCATAGACATGTGTTGTCATTTGATGAACGGGATCACATCATTAGAGAATGATGTGATGGACAAGACCCATCCGTTAGCTTAGCATAATGATCGTATAGTTTTATTGCTATTGCTTTCTTCATGACTTATACATGTTCCTCTGACTATTAGATTATGCAACTCCCGAATACCGGAGGAACACCTTGTGTGCTATCAAACGTCACAACGTAGCTGGGTGATTATAAAGATGCTCTACAGGTGTCTCTGAAGGTGTTTGTTGGGTTGGCATAGATCGAGATTAGGATTTGTCACTCCGAGTATCGGAGAGGTATCTCTAGGCCCTCTCGGTAATGCACATCACTATAATCCTTGCAAGCAATGTGACTAATGAGTTAGTTACGGGATGATGCATTACAGAACGAGTAAAGAAACTTGCCGGTAACGAGATTGAACTAGGTATGAGGATACCGACGATCGAATCTCGGGCAAGTAACATACCGATGACAAAGGGAACAACGTATGTTGTTATGCGGTTTGACCGATAAAGATCTTCGTAGAATATGTAGGAGCCAATATGAGCATCCAGGTTCCGCTATTGGTTATTGACCCGAGATGTGTCTCGGTCATGTCTACATAGTTCTCGAACCCGTAGGGTCCGCACGCTTAACGTTCGATGACGATTTGTATTATGAGTTATGTGATTTGATGACCGAAGTTTGTTCGGAGTCCCAGATGAGATCACGGACATGACGAGGAGTCTCGAAATGGTCGAGAGGTAAAGGTTGATATATTGGAAGGTTATATCCGGACATCGGAATGGTTCCAAAGTGTTTCGGGTATTTTCCGGAGTACCGGGAGGTTACCGGACCATGGGCCTTAATGGGCTTTAGGGGAAAGGAGAGAAGGGCCTCAAGGGGTGGCCGTGCGCCCCCCCATGGGCTGGTCCAAATTGGACTAGGAGGGGGCGGGGGCCCCCTCCTTCCTTCTCCCCTCTTCCTCCTTCCCTCCTTCTCCTAGTTGGAATAGGAAAGGGGCGGGGGCGAATCCTACTTGGACCGGGAGTCCAAGTAGGACTCCCCCCCTTGGCGCGCCCCCTCTAGGGCCGGCCTCCTCTTCCCCCCTCCTTTATATACGTGGGAGGGGGTCACCCCAAAGACTCCAAGATTTGTCTTAGCCGTGTGCGGTGCCCCCCTCCACAGTTACTGATACGTCTCCGTCGTATCTATAATTTTTTATTGTTCCATGCCAATATTATACAACTTTCATATACTTTGGGCAACTTTTTATATTATTTTTGGGACTAACATATTGATCCAGTGCCCAGTGCCAGTTCCTGTTTGTTGCATATTTTTGTTTCGCAGAAACCCCATATTAAACGGAGTCAGAACGGGATAAAAACGGATGGAGAATATTTTTGGAATATTTGCGAAATACGGGAAGAAGAATCAACGCGAGAAGGTGCCCGAGGGGGCCACGAGGCAGGGGGCGCTCCTGCCCCCCTACGTGCGCTCCTGCCCCTCGTGGGCCCCCCGTAAGGCGAATGCTGCTCTTCTTTGGCCGCAAGAAAGCTAATTTTCGGAGAAAAATCTGGGCGAAGGTTTCAATCCAATTGGAGTTACGGATCTCCGGATATATAAGAAGCGGTGAAAGGGCAGAATCCCAGAACGCGGAAACAGAGAGAGACAGAGAGACAGATCCAATCTCAGAGGGGCTCTCGCCCCTCCCATGCCATGGAAACCAAGGACCAAAGGGGAAACCCTTCTCCCATCTAGGGAGAAGGTCAAGGAAGAAGAAGAGGAAGGGAGGCCCTCTCCCTCTCTCTTCTAGTGGCGCCGGAACACCGCCGGAGCCATCATCATCACTGCAATCTTCACCAACAACTTCACCACCGTCATCACCAACTCTTCCCCCCTCTATACAGCGGTGTAACCCCTCTTTTACCTGCTGTAATCTCTACTTAAACATGATGCTCAATGCTATATATTATTTCCCAATGATGTATGGCTATCCTATGATGTTTGAGTAGATCCGTTTTGTCCTATGGGTTAATTGATGATCGTGATTGGTTTGAGTTGCACGTTTTATTATTGGTGATGTCCTATGGTGCTCTCCGTGTCGCGCAAGCGTGAGGGATTCCCGCTGTAGGGTGTTGCAATACGTTCATGATTCGCTTATAGTGGGTTGCATGAGTGACTGAAACACAAACCCGAGTAAGGGGGTTGTTGCGTATGGGATAAAGAGGACTTGATACTTTAATGCTATGGTTGGGTTTTACCTTAATGATCTTTAGTAGTTGCGGATGCTTTATAGAGTTCCAATCATAAGTGCATATGATCCAAGAAGAGAAAATATGTTAGCTTATGCCTCTCCCTCAAATAAAATTGCAATAATGATTACCGGTCTAGTTATCGATTGCCTAGGGACAAATAACTTTCTCGTGACAAAAAGTTCTCTACTAAAACTAATTTAGTTGTGTCTTTATTTGAACAGCCCCTACTTTTTATTTACGCGCTCTTTATTATCTTGCAAACCTATCCAAAAACACCTACAAAGTACTTCTAGTTTCATACTTGTTCTAGGTAAAGCGAATGTTAAGCGTGCGTAAAGTTGTATCGGTGGTCGATAGAACTTGAGGGAATATTTGTTCTACCTTTAGCTCCTCGTTGGGTTCGACACTCTTACTTATCGAAAGAGGCTACAATTGAACCCCTATACTTGTGGGTTATCAAGACCTTTTTCTGGCGCCGTTGCCGGGGAGTCATAGCGTGGGGTGAATATTCTCGTGTGTGCTTTTTTGCTTTATCACTAAGTAGATTTTATTTTCTGTTCTAAGTTGTTCTCTATCTTTAGTTATGGATATGGAACACGAAATACCAAAAAAATTAGGTTTACTTGCTACTCATGGAGATGGGGAACCTCCTAAAACCCTCGACGCTTATTATGTGAAAGATATTATGTACTACTTTGATAATCCTGAGAAAACCCCATTCAACTTTGTAATGGGAGACACGTTGGATCAACGTGAATACTTTAGGGATTATCGCTTGACTCAAAAAGGGAAACTATTATGGGATCAAATTTATATGTTGCGTTGGTATGCTAGGCAACTATGCTTGAGATATGATTATACTTGTTGCTCTAGGATGAAGGCTCCACACCTTCCCTTTTCATGCAAATTTAATGATGATAAAACCTTGCTTCTTATGATAATGGTGTATATGATTACTATGATGTGGAACAAATAGAAGAATTCATTGCTTTTATGGGTGCTTATGAAATTGAATCTTTATTTAAAGAGTGTGAAAATCTTGATCATGCTGTTTACAGACCTGAAAATTTTGCTATACTTAAATAATTCTATGAAAATTACGAATTCAATTTCGATATTATGATTTTATTGAGAGAGTCTCCACTGTCCAAGAAAAGACCAATAGTTTGCAGGAGTCTATGGAAGAAGAAATTGATGAAACTGTGAGCTCATTGGATGAAAAAGATGATGAGGAGAGCGAAGAACAAAAGGAGGAAGAGCGGATTAGCTACCCGTGCCCACCTTCTAATGAGAGTAACTCTTCAACTCATACATTGTTTAATTTCCCTTCGTGCTTACCGGAGGATGAATGCTATGATGATTGTTATGATCCCTTTAATTCGTTTGAAATATCCCTTTTTGATGAACTTGATGTTTGCTATGCTTGTGGCCAAGATGCCAATATGAATTATGCTCATGGAGATGAACTTGCTATAATTCCTTATGTTAAACATGAAATTGTTGCTATTGCACCCACGCATGATAGTCCTATTATCTTTTTGAATTCTCCCGACTACACTATATCGGAGAAGTTTGCACTTATTAAGGATTATATTGATGGGTTGCCTTTTATCGTTGCACATGATGATTTTGATGAATATATTATGCATGTGCTTGCTGCTCCTACTTGCAATTATTATGAGAGAGGAACTACATCTCCGCCTCTTTATGTTTCCAACACGATAAAATTGCAAGAAACTGTTTATACTATGCATTGGCCTTTACTTTGTGTGCATGAATTGTTCTTTTATGACATGCCGATGCATAGGAAGAGAGTTAGACTTTGTCATTGCTTGATATATGTTGCTTTGTGCTCACTACTAAATGCTAAATCATTGTTAATTAAAATTGGCTTTGATATACCTTGGGATCCGGGTGGATCCATTACTTGAGCACTATATGCCTAGCTTAATGGCTTTAAAGAAAGCGCTGCCAGGGAGACAACCGGAAGTTTTAGAGACATTTATTTATGTTGAGTGCTTTTATAAAGTTTAAAAACAAAAAAAATAAAGAGGGGAACCCAAAACTTTTCAAAAAGGAAAGTGAAAGTGAGAGAGACAAGCATTGTTGAAGTGGGAGAGCTCCTTGAACTTTGTTCATGCTCACGGAAACTTTGTGAATCTTGATTACAGAAATTTTTCAATAAAAATAATTATCCCCTTGTACAATTCCATTGTATTATAAAAATAATGTGCCAAGGTTTGCCTTTAGGATGTTTACAATGCTTGTTAGTTTGTGCGGTGCAGGAAAGAAACTTTGGCTGTAGTGCACGATTTTACATTTTTTACTGCAACGTCAAATGGTTCTGAAACTTTTTGTACTGTCTTTCTATACGAATTGTTTATTTTTCCTAATTTTGGCAGAATTTTTGAAGTACCAGAGGTATGGTGAATGTTCAGATTATTACAGACTGTTCTGTTTTAGACAGATTCTGTTTTTGATGCATAGTTTGCTTGTTTTGATGAAACTATCGTTTTCTATCAGTGGCTTAAGCCATGGAAAAGTTATATTAAAGTAGATATAATGCAAAAACAAAATATTAATTGGTTTGAAACAGTACTTAGAGTAGTGATTTGCTTTATTATACTAACGGATCTTACCGAGCTTTCTGTTGAGTTTTGTGTGGATGAAGTGTTCGAAGATCGAGGAGGTCTCGATGTGAGGAGAAGGAGGATAGGCAAGAGCTCAAGCTTGGGGATGCCCAAGGCACCCCAAGTAAATATTCAAGGAGACTCAAGCGTCTAAGCTTGGGGATGCCCCGGAAGGCATCCCATCTTTCTTCAACAAGTATCGGTATGTTTTCGTATTCGTTTCGTCCATGCGATATGTGCAAATCTTGGAGCGTCTTTTGCATTTAGTTTATACTTTTCTTTTATGCACTATGCTGGTATGAGATAGTCCTTGGTTGATTTATAGAATGCTCTTTGCACTTCACTTATATCTTTTGAGTACGGCTTTACAAAATGCTTCATGTGCTTCACTTATATCATTTGAAGTTTGGATTGACTGTTTCTCTTCACATAGAAAACTGCCATTTGTAGAATGCTCTTTTGCTTCACTTATATTTGTTAGAGCGTGGGCATATCTTTTGTAGAAAGAATTAAACTCTCTTGCTTCACTTATATCTATTTAGAGAGTTGACAGGAATTGGTAATTCACATGGTTAGTCATAAAATCCTACATAAAACTTGTAGATCACTGAATATGATATGTTTGATTCCTTGCAACGGTTTTGCGATATAAAGATTGTGATATTAGAGTCATGCTAGTGGGTAGTTGTGGATTGTAGAAATACTTGTGTTGAAGTTTGTGATTCCCGTAGCATGCACGTATGGTGAACCGTTATGTGATGAAGTCGGAGCATGATTTATTTATTGATTGTCTTCCTTATGAGTGGCGGTCGGGGATGAGCGATGGTCTTTTCCTACCAATCTATCCCCCTAGGAGCATGCGCGTAGTACTTTGTTTCGATGACTAACAGATTTTTGCAATAAGTATGTGAGTTCTTTATGACTAATGTTGAGTCCATGGATTATACGCACTCTCACCCTTCCATCATTGCTAGCCTCTTCGGTACCGTGCATTGCCCTTTCTCACCTCGAGAGTTGGTGCAAACTTCGTCGGTGCATCCAAACCCCGTGATATGATACGCTCTATCACACATAAGCCTCCTTATATCTTCCTCAAAACATCCACCATACCTACCTATTATGGCATTTCCATAGCCAATCCGAGATATATTGCCATGCAACTTCCATCATCATCATATACATGACTTGAGCATTCATTGTCATATTGCTTTGCATGATCGTAAGACAGCTAGCATGATATTTTCATGGCTTGTCCGTTTTTTGATATCTTTGCTACGCTAGATCATTGCACATCCTGGTACACTGCCAGAGGCATTCATATAGAGTCATATCTTTGTTCTAGATATCGAGTTGTAATATTGAGTTGTAAGTAAATAAAAGTGTGATGATCATCATTATTAGAGCATTGCCCCAGTGAGGAAAGGATGATGGAGACTATGATTCCCCCACAAGTCGGGATGAGACTCCGGACTTTACAAAAAAATAAAAGAGGCCAAAGAAGCCCAAATAAAAAAAAGAGGCCAAAGAAGCCCACCAAAAAAACGAGAGAAAAAGAGAGAAGGGGCAATGTTACTATCCTTTTACCACACTTGTGCTTCAGAGTAGCACCATGTTCTTCATATAGAGAGTCTCTTGAGTTATCACTTTCATATACTAGTGGGAATTTTCATTATAGAACTTGGCTTTTATATTCCGATGATGGGCTTCCTCAAATGCCCGAGGTCTTCATGAGCAAGCAAGTTGGATGCACCCCCACTTAGTTTTCAGTTTGAGCTTTCGTATACTTATAGCTCTAGTGCATCCGTTGCATGGCAATCCCTACTCCTTGCATTGAGATCAATTGATGGGCATCTCCATAGCCCGTTGATTAGCCGCGTCGATGTGAGACTTTCTCCTTTTTGTATTCTCCACACAACCTCCACCATCATATTCTATTCCACCTATAGTGCTATGTCCATGGCTCACGCTCATGTATTGTGTGAAAGTTGAAAAGGTTTGAGAACATCAAAAGTATGAAACAATTGCTTGGCTTGTCATCGGGGTTGTGCATGATTTGAATATTTTGTGTGGTGAAGATGGAGCATAGCCAAACTATATGATTTTGTAGGGATAACTTTCTTTGGCCATGTTATTTTGAAAAGACATGATTGCTTTATTAGTATGCTTGAAGTATTATTGTCTTAATGTCAAACGATAGACTGTTGCTTTGAATCACTCGTGTCTTAATATTCATGCCATGATTAGATTACACGATCAAGATTATGCTAGGTAGCATTCCACATCAAAAATTATCTTTTTTATCATTTACCTACTCGAGGACGAGCAGGAATTAAGCTTGGGGATGCTGATACGTCTCCGTCGTATCTATAATTTTTGATTGTTCCATGCCAATATTATACAACTTTCATATACTTTTGGCAACTTTTTATATTATTTTTGGGACTAACATATTGATCCAGTGCCCAGTGCCAGTTCCTGTTTGTTGCATATTTTTGTTTCGCAGAAACCCCATATTAAACAGAGTCCAAACGGGATAAAAACGGACGGAGAATATTTTTGGAATATTTGCAAAATATGGGAAGAAGAATCAATGCGAGAAGGTGCCCGAGGGGGGCACGAGGCAGGGGGGCGCGCCTGCCCCCCTGGGCGTGCCCCTGACCCTCGTGGGGCCCCTATAAGGCGGTTGCTGCTCTTCTTTGGCCGCAAGAAAGCTAATTTTCGGAGAAAAATCTGGGCGAAGGTTTCAATCCAATCGGAGTTACGGATCTCCGGATATATAAGAAACGGTGAAAGGGCAGAATCCCAGAACGCAGAAACAGAGAGACAAATCCAATCTCGGAGGGGCTCTCGCCCCTCCCATGCCATGGAAACCAAGGACCAAAGGGGAAACCCTTCTCCCATCTAGGGAGAAGGTCAAGGAAGAAGAAGAAGAAGAAAGGGGGCCCTCTCCCCCTCTCTTCCGGTGGCGCCGGAGCCATCATCATCACCGCAATCTTCACCAACAACTTCACCACCATCATCACCAACTCTTCCCCCCTCTATGCAGCGGTGTAACCCCTCTTTTACCCACTGTAATCTCTATTTAAACATGGTGCTCAACACTATATATTATTTCCCAATGATGTATGGCTATCCTATGATGTTTGAGTAGATCTGTTTTGTCCTATGGGTTAATTGATGATCGTGATTGGTTTGAGTTGCATGTTTTATTATTGGTGCTGTCCTATAGTGCTCTCCGTGTCGCGCAAGCATGAGGGATTCCCGCTGTAGGGTGTTGCAATACGTTCATGATTCGCTTATAGTGGGTTGCGTGAGTGACTGAAACACAAACCCGAGTAAGGGGGTTGTTGCGTATGGGATAAAGAGGACTTGATACTTTAATGCTATGGTTGGGTTTTACCTTAATGATCTTTAGTAGTTGCGGATGCTTGCTAGAGTTCCAATCATAAGTGCATATGATCCAAGAATAGAAAGTACTCAAACTAATTTAGTTGTGTCTTTATTTAAACAGCCCCTACTTTTTATTTACGTGCTCTTTATTATCTTGCAAACCTATCCAAAAACACCTACAAAGTACTTCTAGTTTCATACTTGTTCTAGGTAAAGCGAATGTTAAGAGTGCGTAGAGTTGTATCGGTGGTCGATAGAACTTGAGGGAATATTTGTTCTACCTTTAGCTCCTCGTTGGGTTCGACACTCTTACTTATCGAAAGAGGCTACAATTGATCCCCTATACTTGTGGGTTATCAGTTACACACCTCGGTCATATCGTCGTAGTGCTTAGGCGAAGCCCTGCGTCGGTAACTTCATCATCACTGTCACCACGCCGTCGTGCTAACGAAACTCTCCGTCGTCCTCAACTGGATCAAGAGCTCGAGGGACGTCATCGAGCTGAACATGTGCTGAACACGGAGGTGCCGTACGTTCGGTACTTGGATCGATTGGATCGTGAAGACGTTTGACTACATCAACCGCGTTACTAAACGCTTCTGCTTTCGGTCTACGAGGGTACGTGGACACACTCTCCCGGATCGTTGCTATGCTTCTCCTAGATAGATCTTGCGTGATCGTAGGAATTTTTTAGAATTACTACGTTCCTCAACACACATTGCCGCCTAGAGCCTCTAGGGTATTGTTTTCTCCAAGAGAGTCACATAAGCTAGCAAGTTGTTGGTCCACCAAGTGCAAGTATTTGTAACTAGCAGGCAAGTTCCCCTCAGCGAGAACCAAGATATCAATCCATGTAATCGAATGTCTTCAAGCCCAATGCTTGTCCTTACATATAATTAGAAACTTCCTTGTGTCCCAACAATTCTAGCGTTGTCAATCTCACTAGCTTTGCTAGTTGCAACAAAGTTATGAGTGTTTCTAATTTTTGGAATATTAATTGCAGAAAAAAGTGCATGTAAAATTAAAGTGGTAGTTGTTTTTACGTGGGAAATTGGACTGGATTCATAGGTACACTAGTAGTGTCTCTGCAATAAGCAACGACGTGAAAATATAAGCATAGGTATGCAAGATAAATTATTAAGACAATATGGATAATCATATTATATGATGCAACGATATTATATAACTAGTATGTCCATGAATCTGTAGAACGGCTAGATGTCATAATCATCTATAGCTAATGCTCGACCTAAAGACCATTGATAAACAAATGCATCCTCAAATATCAAGATCAAAATAAACATAGGATTGCATTAAGCAAGATGACATACAATTGATAATGCATTCCCCTCACCTCAATATCATCACCGAGACAATGAGTTAACTATATTTCTATTCTTAGTGCGCGAGAATACAATTATAAGTTTTTTAATCTTAGTGTCACTTAAACTTCACTTATAAAGATTAACCCCATTTAATGCACACCACTCCCACCATTGATCTTTCATCTTAAATGGCTAGTGGGTGTAATGGTGAATCAGAGAGCAAGTATATGCATCTATAAGCCATGCAAAACATCACACATGATCATATAGTAAATAAACAATCATCACATAACAAAAGTAACCACCAGAATTGTGTCATATGGATCACAATCATGTTAGGTAGCTCATGTGATCTATAGCATCAAAGAGCGGGGATAGATTATTGCATAGCTACCGCTACAAACCCATAGTCCAAGAGCACACTACTCACATGTCATCATGGGAGCAGTAGAGGGTCAATGCGAAGGTTGAAGACGATGATTCTACGCGTTGGGTTGCAAGTATTTGTTGTTTGTGCGTAGGTGTTGTTTACATAGTGTTGTTTGGTTCTCCTACCGGATTGATAACCTTGGTTTTATAACTAAGGAAAATACTTATCTCTACTGTACTGCATCATCCTCTCCTCTTCGTGGAAATCCCAACGCAACTCACAAGTAGCATCATTACATAGATCAACCTCATTGTAGTTGTTGCCAACATGAAGGAAATACTTCAAATGCTTTGATGTGTCGGTTTTCTTCAAGCCTTTAGCAAAGGGCTCCATGGACTAGCTCGTGAACTTTCTGGGCACTAAAAACTTGAGGGTGTACAATTTTACCATCTTTGGGCGAGGGAAGCTGAGACGAATGGAGACAATCAAGATGGACCATGACGGACATGTGGCCCTAACACAAACTAGGGAAGACCACGTGGTTCATGTGCCGGTGCCATTGCTCTAAGCAACGCAAATGGACATGTTCAAGTCTTAGTTCTTTGAGCTTCTCGTTAACCTAGGAATTATCTTTTTCATTTGAATTTGCTATACTAAGTCGTCACAGTTTCTTTAGCTCAAAGTGTAGACATAAGTTCTTTTAACATATTGATTTCGAATCCAATTATGATTAAAACTGCCATATGGTAAATCAACCATGAATTAAGTTGATTGGATCTAGTCTCCTGATTAATTAACTTGTTAATGTGGTATATCACATGTAGTTATTTGCAATAACAATATAGTAAAGTTGTAATATGACAATATTATTTACATCTTGTTTGGTTCGCATGATTCTAATAACACATAAGTATGAATACTTGTGATTTAGATGTTATGCCATGTTTTCTTTGAAACAAGGCAAGCAACTTGCGATTTTCATTGATTAAGGAAGAAGGTTTAACAGAAACCCACCAAGCGTGGAAAGAAACAAGGCATTATTACAATAGTCAAGTGCTTAGCCCCCGCCAAAGTAGAAAGACGGGCCTCCTCCTTGATCTTCGTCATAATCACCATCGTCGAGCGTTGAGGTTGTGGAAGACTCTGGCATTCAGCTCTTTCCAAATCTCCCATGCCATGAAATATTCAATCGTGCATGAAACAAAGCACATTAATGTGAAATAGAAGGTGATTGGCTGCACCACGTGAAGGCCCATATCCCTTGAAAGGGATTGGCATGTCACAAAAGCAAAATGGAAAATATTGATAGGTTACCCAAGGAAATTTTTGCTTTTTTGCAAAAATGATGCAGAACTATTATCAAAGTTCACCAAAAATATAAAGCATCTCAAACATAATAAAAATTACATCGAGATTTCGTGACCACCTAACGACCACTACCGTCGTCAGAACGAGCCGCCAACGCGTCGCTCCCCTACCGGAACCGGCTTGAACACTTGAATAGATATGAAGCGCCTGACATCAAATTTCGCCACATGACGAGAAACCCTAACCTGACCGCCCCAAGGAGACAACGGGAATCTATATCAGAGCTCGGTCGACTACGTCCAGATGGACGAATTCAAGGAGGATCGAAGTCTGGAAGACAAACTCAAAGAAAAAGCGCCGCCATCCATCTGGACTAAAATACCCTAGCCTAAACTACTAACTGGAGTGAAAGCACCGGCCAGCGGAGCGGCAGACAGAGGGGAGGCGAATCCAAGGGCTTCCCGGCAAATCCTGGAAGAAAGAGTTTACCTTAGCCGCCAAGAGATAGGGGAAGAATTTTTTTTGCTTTGAAATCGCGTGCCAAATAGAGCACAGGGAAAGCTTTATAGATTTTGATCGTGCAAACCAAACATGTCCTACAAAATCGATATTCATTGAAAAAAACTCTCTAAAACTCCTATAAAAACACCCTTTGAATGAACTCATGCACCCTGCACGCACACGTCTCACTTAACCGCGTGCGTGCACGCAGCTGTCTGCGCTCACCGTGAACAGGCCGAGCGGTTGACCTCACACAGGAGCCCGCTACAGAGGTATACACACACGTACACGCGGATACACCGTCCAATCCGCTCTAGCCCGACATGTAGCTAGTCCGCATGCAGACGATGCACGTGCATGCAAACCAGCAGTCCGAGCTCCCCGTACAGGCCTCGCGCTGGCTGCCGCGACTTGAGGTGCAAAACCGGCACGCGCATGGACCGGTCGATCTTGTGCAGGTGCAACGCAGGAGCCAGCCAAGGTACGCACCAACCGGCATGGCATGCCGTGCACAGTAGTGAGAAACCACGCCCTGCCCTCGGGTCGGTCGGTCGATCGCCGCGTGTGCCAACGTAGGCTAGTAACATGGGCAGTGCTCCAGCTAGGGAAGAAGAAAATCTTTTTATGCCCCGGGTCGGAGGCGCCTTCGCGCGCAGCTTCCCTTCCCTTCCCTTCCGTGGGCCGCGCGGCGCACGGTGGGGGCACACGCGACGGCGACGGCGACGGCGTCGGCGACTTAAATGGTCGGGCGCACGGACAGCCAGCCGGTCCGGTGGTACTACGTACGGTCTTGTGGATTCGGTCGTCAGTAGGTACGTCGCTGCCATGGGATGAGGCTTGCTAGCTGGAGCTGCACTGGCCTCCGCCCGCATGCAAAAACGCGTCGAGGGAGGGAGGCAGATGATGCGGTGATGATGCCGATAGCTCGCTTGGGGCAGGTTGGTTCCGGGATAGAGACAGCGATGGGTGTGGCGGGACGCTGACGTAGCTTCGCGTAGGATGTGTACGACCGATCGATCGAGGATATTTTGATCTCGCTGCTGTTTAGGATTAAGTATCGTGTGTGCATGCATGGCCTTGTCAGAGCTGCCTGGCTGGCTGGCGCTTGTGTCCTGAGAGAGACCAGACCACCTTACGTGTACGTGTAGACGCATCTTCAGATTCTCCGTGTGTACAGTACATGTGGATGCTGTGTCCCCACCCACCAGCCGGCCCGTGTTATTGAAACCACGAACAAACCGCTGGTATTGAGCCTAGTACACGCGCGTGTCGTACAAACACGAGATCCGTCATGTTAATCATGGTACCATGGAAAAGCCTCGATCGTGCATGCATGCTGGGTGCAAGCACTTGAAACGGTGGACGTACAGGTGTATCGTACCAAGAACCCAGCGTACATCTCAAGGCAGGTAGGAGTAGATCACAAAGCTCGACCCGGTTGTATACATGATTGCGAAGCTCGGATTAACAACACATGCATGTACGCTTCCTTGCACTGTCAGCGAGATCGATCCGGTGAAAAGACGTGACCTTTGCTTCTCAGAAAAAGGCAGGAAATCCACTAGTATCTTTCCAGAGATCCAGATGGCGTTCGTACGTAGTACGTGCATCATCAACCTTGTACTACTAAAAATCAAACAAAATAAATCTATACGTAACTCGCACGGCGGTGCAAATAACGTGGAGGGAGAGACGGTGCTAGGCTGTCAGTGTAATTCCGGCACGAGTGGAACGAGGCTCTTGAATTCTCGGTCGACCGGGCCAATTATAACGGCGCACGACGGCACGGCAGGAGAAAATCCGAGGAAATTCGGATATATTCCAGAGGAGATGGAAAAGTAGAGGAGAGGCCGATCGGTCTTGACTTTGTGTGTCCTCCTCTTCCTCGGTCGGGGTGGAGTGGAGTGGCGTGGTGCTGGACCCGAGCAGCCCGGTCGGTCGTGTTCGTGGGTACAGGCTGCTGCACCGCGCACCGTACGTGACGCAGAATCTCGTGTCGGGAATATGTATGGCACGGGTGGCCACGCACGCTAGTCTGCTAGTCTCCGTGTGCGTGCATGCGAGTGTCATGTGATTGGTCCAAGGAGGAGACCAGCCGGAGAAGAGAAACCATATCAATGGTTTCTCCCATGATGAGTCCAGTGACGACTATGGTTGGAGAAATGTTCGCTCGAGACACCCTAGCTAGCTTGGGACCACAAGAGAAGATAATATAGCTCCCTTGCCGATTGCGGTTCGGGCGTGTAGTGCTCGTGTCGTGTGATCGGTTAGTTACAAGTACTTCCTTCATCCCATAAAAGCATATACAATGGTGTTATATTAGGACTGTCACGTACGATAAACATTGACATGTAGGAGAGAGAAACCATAAGAAAAAGCTTGTTTTTTCTTATTTAAGAGATGATCTTTTAGTACAATATGTCTTACTGCGTTTTTATAAATTATTAGTTATCAAAGATATAGCTAAGAGATAACCCATTATATGCATATTTTTGTTGTCATCTCTAAATTACATGCAAGATCTAAGATAAAATTATCTCATCAATCGTTGTACATGCCCGAATATAAGGGTGTTTTCGACACGGCAGAGGGAGTAGTTCTGTGATTGTTGGTGGGATTGTAACTATGGGGCCAGGGCAGGGTTCAAGGACGGCGCCGGCCACTAGTTATTACGTGCAGGAAGCCAGGATCGATCTAGCTATAGCTATAGCTAGCCGGTCAAAGTGTACAGATCAGTCCGGTGTGCCATCCATCCTCCTTTCTTATACTAGTAGTTACATAGAATGACAAAAAGAAAATGTGTTACAAAAACAATGCATGCACCATTTGCAGCTAGGCTGCACTCTTGGAGCAAAAGCCCACCTGCCGACGAGCAGACCTCTCCCTCGACATATCATATCAAAACACCTTTCTCTTCAAGCATAATCAAGAAACCCGGGTCCAAGATCCCGGTACAAAAGGAAAAAAGGTAAATAAAACTCCGGTCGACCAACGCCCACGGTCTCACGCCACAGCCGGATCACGACCGATGCCTAGATTAATGCCGGTAAATGCACGTCCCGATCACCAGCAAGACAGCCGAGGGTAGGGGACAGGCAGTCTCCTCTCTCCAGTAAATCTTCCCCGAAATCCAGGACGGTCAAAAGAGACCAAGGGTGAAGACAGGCGACCAGAAGAACAGCACAGCTAGCCAGCCCCCATTTTTCAAACAGAGATCAATTACTAATCGGATATAGGTACGTACTGCATCGAACCCTGCTGTCGACACACACACTCGACTTGATCACCCCACAGCGTCTGCTTCTTTAAAAAAAAAAGGATGACCCCGGCCTCTGCATCTCATCTGGGCGATGCATACGGCCATTTTATTAATTATTCTCACAAGACCTTACAAATTCATACAACAGCAAGACTAAAGGCATCATCTAAGCAACAACTGTCGCTACACCTATTCAATTGATGAAGGGGCGCAGATAGTTTGGGCCTAATACCAAACAGAGATCGCAGCCAAACCTAAACATTAAGACCTGAGGTCCCAACCAGGACGCCTGCCGGGTATGGGGCACCTACCAATCCGACGCACTCCTCAACCAGGACGCCTGCCGGGTATGAGGCCGCCGCAGCCACCTGCCACCAATCCATTTTCAGAGTTGTACTGTTGCATGTACCGTGCTAGGTCTCTCTGCCATCGACGCCACCACGACGCCCGACAGCGTCGTCCTCCTGCGCGAGTCCATCCTCCCACAGCGAACTCCGAATCTGCACTGCGCCATGCCGTCAAGATCGGTCGCCATCAGTGTGTAGGATGAATCACCGCTCCACCAAAGAATCCGTCCTCTGGTCCCTCGATCACGTGTGTACCTTCAAGAATGATACCCCCAAGGAAGGAACGACACCAGAACGCCGCCGTCATCCGATCATCCGATCTAGGGTTTTCTCCGAAGATAGCAGAGAATGGCCTTGAACTTCTCCACGGCGATGCCTTCAAAAAGGGCCACCGGCGCAGCGTCTGCTACTATACACCACCACGTTGCTTTCAGATCTTATCTTCGATGCAAAACGCGGCGCCCGTCCACCTCACACAGTTGTCCCTCCGGAGAAGAGGAAGAAGAGCCGGTCTCTCGGATGTCAGCGAACCAAACCAAACCAAACCAGACGCCTCATCTTAATAAATGACAACACAACAAACAAAAGCTTAGCTGCCCGCCGGTACGCGCGTACGTGGCGCCCCCACGCACGGCGACGCGGTTTCGCAGCCAGCCTAGCTCGCACAAGAAATTCTCTGATACCCATGAATGATGCCATCGCTTTTACTAGGGAAGGATCGTCAAAGGAGCAGCAGGGGAAATGGACAGCGGCAATTGATTTGGTTTGGTTTAATCTTGCGACGACAGGACAGCCTGCCTCGAGGCGAGCAGCTGGAGTGCATTAGGAGCGGGGGACACTGAGCATGGGCCGGAAGCTTCCTTCCTGATGCATGATCAGAATTACTTATTGTTACATTATTCGTGTGTGTGATGCTTTTGGGTGATGGATCTTGTTTTCTACCCGTGCATGTGTGGGTGTGGAGCGGGGACATGTTAACCTGCCAGGCTTATCCTGCCTGCCGGGAGACCTCAATATAATGGGAGTGGTTAGGCTTCAGTGATATTACCATTTGAAAGGCTCCTTTTAACATGTCATGGTAAATGGCAAGCTAATCTCTAGGCAACTCAACTTATCTGTATGTGAAACGAACTTTCTGCTTAAGAGAAACACGTACGCTCACTGATCTTCGAAAAGATTCCTTCACGGCACAGGTCTAAACCAGAATCTGGGGAATGTTTAGACTAGGATAAACCATCGGTCGACAACAGCGTTCAAGCCCAAGCAACAAGCTTTGAGGATTATGCAGAGGTCGAAGATACGAACAGCTATATCATGGATAGATAGACTGAAGAAAAAGAAATAGAAGTAGCTGACCCGGCCCTTTTGACACGAGGAAAAAAATAATATCTACAGCCTATCCAGAATAACAATTCGAATATTCAACAACTACCTTTTCGGAGATGTAAAGATCGGTTCAGCTTTACAACTGTCACAAAAGAGAGGAGGAGAGCTGCTGTATCCATAGAATTACCACACTGAAAATTTAACTCATGTCTAATCCCCCCTTGACTATCCTCACTGTCGGATCACGGGTTCTGGCAAAACCCTCAAGGTTCGAACACTGGGGTGCGCGCGAACATTTCCTCCCTACCGACGTACGCCCTAGCTCGCTAAGATCTCGCGGACAAACCCGACGAACTCACAACGCAAAGACACAAGATTTATACTGGTTCGGGCCACCGTTGTGGTGTAATACCCTACTCCAGTGTGGTGGTGGTGGATTGCCTCTTGGGCTGATGATGAACAGTACAAGGGGAAGAACATCCTCCTGAGGTTGAGGTGTTCTTGTGTTCGGTGTGTGGCTAAGGATTGGCTCTCGATCAGATGAGATCAAGCTGCTCCCTTTGGTGGTGGCTAGTTCTACTTATATAGGCCCTGGTCCTCTTCCCAAATATAGCGGGAAGGGAGCCAACAATGGCCAATTCAAAAGGGGGCAGCTAGTACAGCTTATCCTGACAAAAGCGGTCTTCGCCTGCGGAAAGCTCTAGTGGTGACGCCGTTTCGGGCTCCACGGTGACCTCCGTCCTGCCGTCCGGCTGGTCTTGGTCTTGTTGCACTGATACGGAAACCTTTGCCTGATGCCTCGGTACTCCGCGCCTGCGCTGGCCTCCTTAGCCTGGCGCCCGCCTGATCTTGATCGTCATGGCTCACGTCATGAGAGCCTCGCGAGGTTTGCCCTGCCTTGATATCTCCGCTCCTCGCGAGGCAACCTGGAGAGGCCGCTCCTGAGGAGGTCTTGCGTCGTCCGCCTCGCAAGGCTTGGCCCCTCGCGAGGGTCTTGAATGCCTTGTTGATGAAGATGGGCCGTACAGGCCCGCTAGCATAGCCACGTCGTGGGCCGCAGGCAGGCAAGGCTGGGGAACCCCATTCCCAGAACGCCGACAGTAGCCCCCGGGCCCAAGGTGCGCTCGGGCTTGGCTTCGAGGCAAAGCCAAAGGTCAAGTGCTGAGCGCCGCGGGCCCCAAAAGCCTACGGCCTTGGTCGACGCGTGGCGGTTGATTGGACGTGGGCGTCTCCGCTTCCCCACGCTGCCTTTGAATCCGCCTGGCTATGCGCCCCCCGCAGCCTACACGGTTATTCTTCCCTTGTCCACGCCTGGCTCCCCCAATCTCTCTGCTTTCTCGAGACTCTGCTCCTCCCGTCTCGTCGCTATGACGCCCTGCCCGCCTCGTCGCTATGACGTCGGGACGAGCAGACAAGGGGAAGAAGCCCCTGCCCGACAAGTGCGCCTCCGTCCTTCGAGCCTGCGCTCGGCCGACCCCTGGTGCTCAACGACGAGGCCATGGACAAGGTGCGCCCCATGCTTACTTCCAGTTTCAACGAGTGGGGAGAGACGGTGGCTTGGCCCGCGTCTCGCGCTCGCATTGCCCGGGCAGCCACTGAGGTCCCAATCTTCAATGATGCCCTCTGGGCTGGCCTGATTCCTCTCTTCTCCGCCTTCTTCAACGCGGTGCTCGAGCATTATCAGATCCACATGCTGCATCTCGACCAGCAAGTGACTCTTCTCGCCGTCTTCGCCTTTGTGTGCGAAGTCATGGTGGGCATCGCTCCTTTGGTGGCCCTCTTCCGCCATTTCTTCTCATTGCATCTGACTGACCCTCGGCAGAGCTCGGGGTGCGTGAGCTTCCAGGCCGTGGCCGCGACAGCGGGCGCGGGGATCGACTTTGAGCTTCCTCCATCTACGAGCGAGTTTCGGACACGATGAGTGTTTGTCGACGCCGGTGTGCTCAGCCCTCTGCTCCATGCTCCGCCAGGGCCTGCTGTTCCCAACTCCAGTTGGGGCCACCAGAGGCTCGTGAGCCCCCGTCTCGTTCCCGTCTGGCTCAGGCTGAGGAGGTTGAAGGACCGCAGCGTGACTGCGCCTATGGTGGTGAAGGAGTTCGTCAAGCGCCGAGTCGCTCCGCTTCAGCGCCATTCCCGCCCGATGTGGGCCTTGCTCAGCACTCAGGACCATATGAGGTTTCAGGAGGAGGGGCTTCCTCTTAAGATGCGGCAAATGGTGCTTGCGGTCCTGACGGGTGCCCCTCTGCCGGACGACATGCCCAGGAAGAGCTGTCTGCTGTACCGCTGTGAGAACAACGCTGAATTTGCCGAGAGCATGCCCTCCTTTGATGAGTGGGGGCTGCGCCCGACCGGCCTGGTGGGGCCCCGCGAGAACCCCGTCGACGTGGTTCCCTTCCTCGCCGCTGGTGCCGAGCTCGCCCCAAGTGTGGGCGCAGGGGGGCAAGCTCCGACGGAGGTCGGCGGCTCGAGTGCTGAGGAGCTTATGCCGCCTGGTGATCCTGGGGCGTCGTCCTCGAAAGCTCGCGATCCCTCCCCTGGGGCGTGGGTTACTGAGGCGACACAGCATGCGGTTCCCGGGGTCAAAGCCCCGGAAGCCTCGGGAGGTCTTGGTGAGACGGCGCCCGACTGTTCGCCGCAGCCGGGCACCCCTGAAGTTGTCCCTCCAAGCTCTTCCTCGGCCTCGCCCCGCGCTGGCCGCCACGTCCAGCGCTTCGGTCGGCTTTGCATGGACTTCGAGGAGCTGCGCAAGAGGAAAGGATCCCCGAGCGGCAACAACATCTTCGGGCCGCTGAAGCGAAGGAAGTACATCGCCGTCGACGTGTAAGTACCGTACCGCTATGGTTTCTCGTGTGTTGTTTCCATCTCTTGACGTTAGTCCTTCAGGGCTCCTTCCGTCGAGGCTGCTGCGCCTCCTGAGAAACGGCCTCCTCTTTCCTCGACTCCCCCATCGGCCTTGAGCGCTCCGAGTCTGCTTGCTGCCCCTGGAGCAGGGTTGGTTGAAGGAGCGCGCTTGCCTTCGTGGCGCGCTGATCCTGCGACCTTGTCGTTCCTCCCCAACGGCTTGGCATGGAGCTTGGCGGGCATGCCCAGGACCCTTCCTCCGGTCATGGACAGTAGTTGGTTGGCTTCAGTCTTCGGTTCCTCTTCAAGCAGCGGGCCCCGACTGGCTAGGGCCCCCCGCGAGGACTGGCTGGCGCCTGGGACAGCACCAGCCCCCTGCCGAGAGGCGTGATACGTCCATTTTGCATCATGTTTTTATATCGATATTTATTGCATTATGGGATGTTATTACACATTATGTCACAATACTTATGCCTATTCTCTCTTATTTTACAAGGTTTACATAAGGAGGGAGAATGCCGGCAGTTGAATTCTGGGCTGGAAAAGGAGCAAATATTAGAGACCTATTCTGCACAACTCCAAAAGTCCTGAAACTCCACGAAAGTTGTTTTTGGAAATAATAAAAAATATTGAGCGGAAGAAATACTAGAGGGGGCCCACACCCTGGCCACGAGGGTGGGGCGCGCCCTACCCCCCTGGGCGCGCCCCCTGCCTCGAGGGCCTCCTGTTGGCCCTCCGGTGCCCATCTTCTGCTATATGAAGTCTTTTGTCTGAAGAAAAATAGGAAGCAAGCTTTCGAGACGAGACTCCGCCGCCACGAGGCGGAACCTTGGCGGAACCAATCTAGGGCTCCGGCAGAGCTGTTCTGCCGGGGACACTTCCCTCCGGGAGGGGGAAATCATCGCCATCATCATCACCAACGCTCCTCTCATCAGGAGGGGGCCAATCTCCATCAACATCTTCACCAGCACCATCTCCTCTCAAACCCTAGTTCATCTCTTGTATCCAATTCTTGTCTCTAAGTCTGGGATTGGTACTTGTAGGTTGCTAGTAGTGTTGATTACTCCTTGTAGTTGATGCTAGTTGGTTTATTTGGTGGAAGATCATATGTTTAGATCCTTTATGCATATTAACACTTCTCTGATTATGAACATGAATATGCTTTGTGAGTAGTTACGTTTGTTCCTGAGGACATGGGAGAAGTCTTGCTATTAGTAGTCATGTGAATTTGGTATTCGTTCGATATTTTGATGAGATGTATGTTGTCTCTCCTCTAGTGGTGTTATGTGAACGTCGACTACATGACACTTCAACATTATTTGGGCCTAGAGGAAGGCATTGGGAAGTAATAAGTAGATGATGGGTTGCTAGAGTGACAGAAGTTTAAACCCTAATTTATGCGTTGCTTCGTAAGGGGCTGATTTGGATCCATATGTTTCATGCTATGGTTAGGTTTACCTTAATACTTCTTTTGTAGTTGCGGATGCTTGCAATAGGGGTTAATCATAAGTGGAATGTTTGTTCAAGTAAGAACAGCACCCAAGCACCGGTCCACCCACATATCAAATTATCAAAGTACAGAACGCGAATCATATGAACGTGATGAAAACTAGCTTGACGATAATTCCCATGTGTCCTCGGGAGCGCTTTTCTCTATATAAGAGTTTGTCCAGGCTTGTCCTTTACTACAAAAAGGATTGGGCCACCTTGCTGCACTTTATTTACTTTTGTTACTTGTTGCTCGTTAGAAATTATCTTATCACAAAACTATCTGTCACCTATAATTTCAGTGCTTACAGAGAATACCTTGCTGAAAACTGCTTATCATTTCCTTCTGCTCCTCGTTGGGTTCGACACTCTTACTTATCGAAAGGACTACGATAGATCCCCTATACTTATGGGTCATGAAGGCGGTGTGTCGCTTGATGTCCCGCCTGTAGCCCCCGGGGTGGAGGACGAGGTGAGCCGTGCGTTTGAGTTCGAGCGCGGGCGAAGCGTCGTTCGCCAGCAGGCGATGGGCGCGATGAGCCGACTTGGCGAAGAACTCGCGGGTGTCGACTCATGTCTTGAGGCTGAAGGTCTTCGGCTGGCGGAGGAGTGGCGTAAGCTGAGGGTGGCTGTCAACCTGGGCCGCTACTAGCGTGATCTTGACAATGCGAAGGCCGAGGCATCCCTCAAGGTTTCTCGCGAAGCTTGCTCCCGAGCCCTGGAGGAGGCTCGCGAGGCTAACCGCCGTCGCGAGGATGCGGAGAAGCGCGCGTGGGAGCTCCAAGCCTGGAGTGCGTCCCTCGAGCGTCAGGTGGAGGCGCGCAGAGCCGCCCTTGCGTCGCTGAGGGGGACGCCCGCCGAGGAAGAGGAGGTCCGGAAGCGCGAGGAGGCGCTAGCTCTGGAAGCCGTGGAACGCAGCCTCGAGCTCGAGCAACTGGAGATGAGGGAGCGTCAAGTTGCTCAAGCAGAAGATGCCATTGGGGCTTGCGAGGCCAAGGTCCAGGAGGAAGTCGACCGCCGGGCGGCCGAGGTTCGTGCGGATCTTGAAGGTAGGTATAACCTGAAGCTGAAGCTTTCGGGAACCGAGGCAGTAGGCAGGACTGCTGCCCTCAGGCCCAGATTAGACGAGGCGGAGAGGCGTGGGGAGGCCACGGCTGCCGCCCTGATCACGGCGCAGGCGGACTTGGCCTCCGCCCACGCCGAGCTGCTTTCTCTTCGGAAACGGGTTGATGATGCCGAGGCCGTCGCTCGGCAAAACAGGGAGGAAGTGCTTCAACGGCGGACGCTGGAGCGCGAGCACGCCCCCATGCTTCAGGATCTCCGGAACTGAAGGAAATATGCCCTAGAGGCAATAATAAAGTTATTATTTATTTCCTTATATCATGATAAATGTTTATTATTCATGCTAGAATTGTATTAACCGGAAACATAATACATGTGTGAATACATAGACAAACAGAGTGTCACTAGTATGCCTCTACTTGACTAGCTCGTTAATCAAAGATGGTTATGTTTCCTAGCCATAGACATGAGTTGTCATTTGATTAACGGGATCACCTCATTAGGAGAATGACGTGATTGACTTGACCCATTCCGTTAGCTTAGCACCCGATCGTTTAGTATGTTGCTATTGCTTTCTTCATGACTTATACATGTTCCTATGACTATGAGATTATGCAACTCCCGTTTACCGGAGGAACACTTTGTGTGCTACCAAACGTCACAACGTAAATGGGTGATTATAAAGGTGCTCTACAGGTGTCTCCAAAGGTACTTGTTGGGTTGGCGTATTTCGAGATTAGGATTTGTCACTCCAATTGTCGGAGAGGTATCTCTGGGCCCACTCGGTAATGCACATCACTATAAGCCTTGCAAGCATTGTGACTAATGAGTTAGTTGCAGGATGATGTGTTACGGAACGAGTAAAGAGACTTGCCGGTAACGAGATTGAACTAGGTATCGAGATACCGACGATCAAATCTCGGGCAAGTAACATACCGGTGACAAAGGGAACAACGTATGTTGTTATGCGGTCTGAGCGATAAAGATCTTCGTAGAATATGTGGGAGCCAATATGGGCATCCAGGTCCCGCTATTGGTTATTGACCGAAGACGTGTCTCGGTCATGTCTACATAGTTCTCGAACCCGTAGGGTCCGCACGCTTAACGTTACGATGACAGTTTTATTGAGTTTTGATGTACCGAAGGAGTTCGGAGTCCCAGATGAGATCGGGGACATGACGAGGAGTCTCGAAATGGCCGAGACGTAAATATCGATATATTGGACGACTATATTCGGACTTCGGAAAGGTTCCGAGTGATTCGGGTATTTTTCGGAGTACCGGAGAGTTACGGGAATACGTATTGGGCCTTGTTGGGCCATACGGGAAAGAAGAAAAAGGGCCTCAAGGGTGGCCGCACCCCTCCCCTTGGTCTGGTCCGAATTGGACTAGGGAAGGGGGGCGCCCCCTTCCTTCCTTCTCTTTTTCCCTTCCTCTTTTCCTATTCCATATGGGAGGTGGAATCCTACTAGGACTAGGGAGTCCTAGTAGGACTCCACACTTGGTGCGCCCCTTCCTAGGGCTGGCCTCCTCCTCCCTTGCTCCTTTATATACGGGGGCAGGGGGGCACCCCAGAGGGACAACAATTGATCCTTGAGATCTCTTAGCCGTGTGCGGTGCCCCCCTCCACCATATTACACCTCGATAATACCGTTGCGGAGCTTAGGCGAAGCCCTGCGTCGGTGGAACACCATTATCGTCACCACGCCATCGTGCTGACGAAACTCTCCCTCAACACTCGGCTGGATCGGAGTTCGAGGGACGTCATCGAGCTGAACGTGTGTAGAACTCGGAGGTGCCGTGCGTTCGGTACTTGATCGGTCGGATCGTGAAGACGTACGACTACATCAACCGCGTTGTGATAACACTTCCGCTATCGGTCTACGAGGGTACGTGGACAACACTCTCCCCTCTCGTTGCTATGCATCACCATGATCTTGCGTGTGCGTAGGAATTTTTTTGAAATTACTACGTTCCCCAACAGTGGCATCCGAGCCTGGTTTTATGCGTTGATGCTATACACGAGTAGAACACAAGTGAGTTGTGGGCGATATAAGTCATACTGCTTACCAACATGTCATACTTTGGTTCAGCGGTATTGTGAGATGAAGCGGCCCGGACCGACATTACACGTACGCTTACGCGAGACTGGTTTCACCGTTGCGAGCACTCGTTGCTTAAAGGTGACCGGCGGGTGTCTGTCTCTCTCACTTTAGTTGAACCGAGTGTGGCTACGCCCGGTCCTTGCGAAGGTTAAAACAGCACCAACTTGACAAACTATCGTTGTGGTTTTGATGCGTAGGTAAGAACGGTTCTTGCTAAGCCCGTAGCAGCCACGTAAAACTTGCAACAACAAAGTAGAAGACGTCTAACTTGTTTTTGCAGGGCATGTTGTGATGTGATATGGTCAAGACATGATGTGATATAATGTGTTGTATGAGATGATCATGTTTTGTAACCGAGTTATCGGCAACTGGCAGGAGCCATATGGATGTCGCTTTATTGTATGAAATGCAATCGCCATGTAATAGTTTTACTTTATCACTAAGCGGTAGCGATAGTCGTAAAAGCAATTAGTTGGCGAGACGACAACGATACTACGATGGAGATCAAGGTGTCGCGCCGGTGACGATGGTGATCATGACGGTGCTTCGGAGATGGAGATCACAAGCACAAGATGATGATGGCCATATCATATCACTTATATTGATTGCATGTGATGTTAATCCTTTATGCATCTTATCTTGCTTTGTTTGACGGTAGCATTATAAGATGATCCTTCACTAAATTATCAAAGTATAAGTGTTCTCCCTGAGTATGCACCGTTGCGAAAGTTCTTCGTGTTGAGACACCACGTGATGATCGGGTGTGATAGGCTCTACGTTCAAATACAACGGGTGCAAAACAGTTGCACACGCGGAATACTCAGGTTAAACTTGACGAGCCTAGCATATAACAGATATGACCTCGGAACACGGAGACCGAAAGGTCGAGCGTGAATCATATAGTAGATATGATCAACATAGTGATGTTCACCGTTGAAACTACTCCATCTCACGTGATGATCGGACATGGTTTAGTTGATATGGATCACGTGATCACTTAGAGGATTAGAGGGATGTCTATCTAAGTGAGAGTTCTTAAGTAATATGATTAATTGAACTTAAATTTATCATGAACTTAGTCCTGATAGTATTTTGCAAATTATGTTGTAGATCAATAGCTCGCGTTGTTGCTTCCCTGTTTTATTTTTGATATGTTCCTAGAGAAAATTATGTTGAAAGATGTTAGTAGCAAAGATGCGGATTGGATCCGTGATCTGAGGATTATCCTCATTGCTGCACAGAAAAATTATGTCCTTGATGCACCGCTAGGTGACAGACCTATTGCAGGAGCAGATGCAGACGTCATGAACGTTTGGCTAGCTCAATATGATGACTACTTGATAGTTTAGTGCACCATGCTTAACGGCTTAGAATCGGTACTTCAAAGACGTTTTGAACGTCATGGACCATATCAGATGTTCCAGGAGTTGAAGTTAATATTTCAAGCAAATACCCGAGTTGAGAGATATGAAGTCTCCAACAAGTTCTATAGCTAAAAGATGGAGGAGAATCGCTCAACTAGTGAGCATGTGCTCAGATTGTCTGGGTACTACAATTTAGTAGAACTCTAAAATAGTGATTGACAGAATTCTCTAGTCACCATCACCAAGTTAGTAGAACTTCGTGATGAACTATAGTATGCAAGGGATGACGAAAGTAATTCCCGAGCTCTTCGTGATGCTGAAATCGACGAAGGTAGAAATCAAGAAAAACATCAAGTGTTGATGGTTGACGAGACCACTAGTTTCAAGAAAAGGGCAAAGGGAAGAAGGGGAACTTCAAGAAGAACGGCAAGCAAGTTGCTGCTCAAGTGAAGAAGCCTAAGTCTGGTCCTAAGCCTGAGACTAAGTGCTTCTACTGCAAAGGGACTGGTCACTGGAAGCGGAACTACCCCAACTATTTGGTGGATAAGAAGGATGGCAAAGTGAACAAAGGTATATTTGATATACAGATTATTGATTTGTACTTTACTAGTGTTTATAGCAACCCCTCGGTAATTGATACTGGTTCAGTTGCTAAGAGTAGTAACTCGAAACGGGAGTTGCAGAATAAACAGAGACTAGTAAAAGTGAACAAAGGTATATTTGATATACAGATTATTGATGTGTACTTTACTAGTGTTTATAGCAACCCCTCGGTAATTGATACTGGTTCAGTTGCTAAAGAGTAGTAACTCGAAAACGGGAGTTGCAGAATAAACAGAGACTAGTAAAAGGCGAGGTGACGATGTGTGTTGGAAGTAGTTCCAAGATTGATATGATCATCATCGCACACTCCCTGTACTTTCGGGATTAGTGTTGAAACTAAATAAGTGTTATTTGGTGTTTGCGTTGAGCATGAATATGATTTGATCATGTTTATTGCAATACGGTTATTCATTTAAATTAGAGAACAATTGTTGTTCTGTTTACATGAATAAAACCTTCTATGGTCATACACACCAACGAAAATGGTTTGTTGGATCTCGATCGTAGTGATACACATATTCATAATATTGAGTGCAAAGTTAATAATGATAGTGCAACTTATTTGTGGCACTGCCGTTTAGGTCATATTGGTGTAAAGCGCATGAAGAAGCTCCATACTGATGGGATTTTGGAATCACTTGATTATGAATCACTTGATGCTTGCGAACCGTGCCTCATGGGCAAGATGACTAAAACGCCGTTCTCCGGAACTATGGAGAGAGCAACAGATTTGTTGGAAATCATACATACAGATGTATGTGGTCCGATGAATATTGAGGCTCGTAGCAGGTATCATTATTTTCTGACCTTCACAGATGATTTGAGCAGATATGGGTATATCTACTTAATGAAACAAGAGTCTGAAACATTTGAAAAGTTCATATAATTTCAGAGTGAAGCAGAAAATCATCGTAACAAGAAAATAAAGTTTCTACGATCTGATCGTGGAGAAGAGTATTTAAGTTACGAGTTTGGCCTTCAGTTAAAACAATGTGGAATAGTTTCACAAATTCATGCCACCTGGAACACCACAGCATAATGGTGTGTCCGAACGTCATAACCGTACTTTATTGGATATAGTGCAATCTATGATGTCTCTTACCAATTTACCACTAATCGTTTTGGGGGTTATGCATTAGAGACAGCTGCATTCACGTTAAATAGGGCACCATCAAAATCCGTTGACACGACGCCTTATGAACTGTGGTTTGGCAAGAAACCAAAGTTGTCGTTTCTTAAAGTTTGGGGCTGCGATGCTTATGTGAAGAAACTTCAACCTGATAAGCTCGAACCCAAATCGGAGAAATGTGTCTTCATAGGATACCCAAAGGAGACTGTTGGGTATACCTTCTATCACAGATCCGAAGGCAAAACTTTTGTTGCTAAATTCGGAAATTCTCTAGAGAAGGAGTTTCTCTCGAAAGAAGTGAGTGGGAGGAAAGTAGAACTTGATGAGGTAATTGTACCTGCTCCCTTATTGGAAAGTAGTTCATCACAGAAACCAGTTTCTGAGACACCTACACCAATTAGTGAGGAAGTTAATGATGATGATCATGAAACTTCAGATCAAGTCATTACTGAACCTCGTAGATCAACCAGAGTAAGATCCGCACCAGAGTGGTACGGTAATCCTGTTCTGGAAGTTATGTTACTAGACCATGACGAACCTACGAACTATGAAGAAGCGATGGTGAGCCCAGATTCCGCAAAATGGCTTGAGGCCATGAAATCTGAGATGAGATCCATGTATGAAGAACAAAGTATGGACTTTGATTGACTTGCCCAATGATCGGCGAGCCATTGAGATTAAATGGATCTTCAAGAGAAAGACGGATGCTGATAGTAGAGTCACTATCTACAAAGCTAGAATTGTCGCAAAAAGGTTTTCGACAAGTTCAAGATGTTGACTACGATGAAAGTTTCTCACTCGTATCTATGCTTAACTCTGTCTGAATCATGTTAGTAATTGCCGCATTTTATGAAATCTGGCAAATGGATAAACAAAACTACATTCCTTAATGGATTTATTAAAGAAGAGTTGTATATGATGCAACCAGAAGGTTTTGTCAATCCTAAAGGTGCTAACAAAATATGCAAGCTCCAGCGATCCATCTATGGACTGGTGCAAGCATCTCGGAGTAGGAATATACACTTTGATAAGTTGATCAAAGGATATAGTTTTACACAGACTTGCGGTGAAGCCTGTATTTACAAGAAAGTGAGTGGGAGCACTACAAAATTTCTGATAAGTATATGTAAGTGACATATTGTTGATCGGAAATAATGTAGAATTATTCTGCAAAGCATAAAGGAGTTTTTCAAAGAAAGACCTCGGTGAAGCTGCTTACATATTGAGCATCAAGATCTATAGAGATAGATCAAGACGCTTGATAAGTTTTTTTTTTCAATGAGTACATACCTTAACAAGATTTTGAAGTGGTTCAAAATAGAACAGTCAAAGAAAGAGTTTCTTGCCTGTGTTACAAGGTGTGAAATTGAGTAAGACTCAAAACCCGGCCACGGCAGAAGATAGAAAAAGAATGAAAGTCATTCCCTATGCCTCGGCCATAGGTTCTATAAAGTATGCCATGCTGTGTACCAGATCTATTGTATACCCTACACTGATTTTGGCAAGGGAGTACAATAGTGATCTAGGAGTAGATCATTGGACAGCGGTCAAAATTATCCTTACTGGAATAAGGATATGTTTCTCGATTATGGAAGTGACAAAAGGCTCGTCGTAAAAGGTTACGCCGATGCAAGTTTTGACACTAATCTAGATGACTCTAAGTCTCGGTCTAGATACATATTGAAAGTGGGAGAAATTAGCTAGAGTAGCTCCATGAAGAGCATTGTAGACATAGAAATTTGCAAAAATACTTACGAATCTGAATGTGACAGACCCGTTGACTAAAATTATCTCACAAGCAAAACATGATCACACCTTAGTAATCTTTGGGTGTTAATCACATAGCGATGTGAACTAGATTACTGACTCTAGTAAACCCTTTGGGTGATGGTCACATAACGATGTGAACTATGGGTGTTAATCACATGGTGATGTGAACTATTCATGTTAAATCACATGGCGATGTGAACTAGATTATTGACTCTAGTGCAAGTGGGAGACTGAAGGAAATATGCCCTAGAGGCAATAATAAAGTTATTATTTATTTCCTTATATCATGATAAATATTTATTATTCATGCTAGAATTGTATTAACCGGAAACATAATACATGTGTGAATACATAGACAAACAGAGTGTCACTAGTATCCCTCTACTTGACTAGCTCGTTAATCAAAGATGGTTATGTTTCCTAGCCATAGACATGAGTTGTCATTTGATTAACGGGATCACCTCATTAGGAGAATGACGTGATTGACTTGACCCATTCCGTTAGCTTAGCACCCGATCGTTTAGTATGTTGCTATTGCTTTCTTCATGACTTATACATGTTCCTATGACTATGAGATTATGCAACTCCCGTTTACCGGAGGAACACTTTGTGTGCTACCAAACGTCACAACGTAAATGGGTGATTATAAAGGTGCTCTACAGGTGTCTCCAAAGGTACTTGTTGGGTTGGCGTATTTCGAGATTAGGATTTGTCACTCCAATTGTCGGAGAGGTATCTCTAGGCCCACTCGGTAATGCACATCACTATAAGCCTTGCAAGCATTGTGACTAATGAGTTAGTTGCGGGATGATGTGTTACGGAACGAGTAAAGAGACTTGCCGGTAACGAGATTGAACTAGGTATCGAGATACCGACGATCAAATCTCGGGCAAGTAACATACCGGTGACAAAGGGAACAACGTATGTTGTTATGCGGTCTGAGCGATAAAGATCTTCGTAGAATATGTGGGAGCCAATATGGGCATCCAGGTCCCGCTATTGGTTATTGACCGGAGACGTATCTCGGTCATGTCTACATAGTTCTCGAACCCGTAGGGTCCGCACGCTTAACGTTACGATGACAGTTTTATTGAGTTTTGATGTACCGAAGGAGTTCGGAGTCCCAGATGAGATCGGGGACATGACGAGGAGTCTCGAAATGGCCGAGACGTAAAGATCGATATATTGGACGAATATATTCGGACTTCGGAAAGGTTCCGAGTGATTCGGGTATTTTTCGGAGTACCGGAGAGTTACGGGAATACGTATTGGGCCTTATTGGGCCATACGGGAAAGAAGAAAAAGGGCCTCAAGGATGGCCGCACCCCTCCCCTTGGTCTGGTCCGAATTGGACTAGGGAAGGGGGGCGCCCCCTTCCTTCCTTCTCTTTTTCCCTTCCTCTTTTCCTATTCCATATGGGAGGTGGAATCCTACTAGGACTAGGGAGTCCTAGTAGGACTCCACACTTGGTGCGCCCCTTCCTAGGGCCGGCCTCCTCCTCCCTTGCTCCTTTATATACGGGGGCAGGGGGGCACCCCAGAGGGAAAACAATTGATCCTTGAGATCTCTTAGCCGTGTGCGGTGCCCCCCTCCACCATATTACACCTCGATAATACCGTTGCGGAGCTTAGGCGAAGCCCTGCATCGGTGGAACATCATTATCGTCACCACGCCATCGTGCTGACGAAACTCTCCCTCAACACTCGGCTGGATCGGAGTTCGAGGGACGTCATCGAGCCGAACGTGTGTAGAACTCGGAGGTGCCGTGCGTTCGGTACTTGATCGGTCGGATCGTGAAGACGTACGACTACATCAACCGCGTTGTGATAACACTTCCGCTATCGGTCTACGAGGGTACGTGGACAACACTCTCCCCTCTCGTTGCTATGCATCACCATGATCTTGCGTGTGCGTAGGAATTTTTTTGAAATTACTACGTTCCCCAACAGGAACATGGCTAATACCGCCTTGGGCCACATCTGCGATGAGAATGCGCCGCAGCCCCACTCAAATGACTACGCCAGTCACCTGATCTTCTTCACCGACGTGGTGACGCGCCTGGAAGCTCGGTCTGACAGGGCTCGCCAGCTTGTGGTGGAGAGGAGCCGGGGCCTGCTCGGGCACGCATTCTCCCGCGTCTTCAGCCATCTCCGGAACACCTTCCCCGACTTCAACTTCGACGCCGCCATTGCCCCCGTACCACAGGCCGTCCGGGGCGACCTGGCGCGGTGGGTGGAGGACAACGTGGACGCGCTGGTCAGAGCCTTCGCTTCTGATGACGACGCGGTGGTGGTCGTCGCAGACGAGGGCGATGTGGTCGACGACGGTGATGGAGGTGTTGCCGAAGGCGGCGACAGTGCCGGCGAAGACGATGACGACGCGAGTGACGTGTCCGAGGGCGATGTAGCGAGCGACATATCCGCCTGATCCCATGTTCTCTTGTCGTTTTATCCTGTACGCAAAGACTCGGGCGTGGCCCTTGAAGATTGTGAGAGCATTTAGAGAGGGGTTACCCCTCGTGTGAACAAAACGCGGCCTTTATTTTCTTATGTCAACTAAGCGTGTGCCTTCGCGAAACCGTAGAGCTGGCAGCAAGTTCCCATCGTGGTTTACCTTAATCGGAGCAGGTCACGAACCGAGTCGTGAGGTCATGAGCCTTCGGGACTCCTGTAGAGCCCGTCAATCCTCCCGAGGGGGCCTCGTGAGAGGTGTGCTCCAGCCGCGGCATTAGCGTGCACGCGCGGGTCCAAAATAAGGCGAAAACCAGATGGCGAGAAATCGATCAGAACGAGAAAAGGCACCCCCAGCGCGCATCAACGAAAATTCGACTTCAACTTAAATCCAAATCCAGAAAGCAAGGCTACAGAAGAAGAGATCCAAAGCAAATGACAGCGGCCGGTGCCTAGTCTAGTCTTCTGGTCTTAGAGTCTTCTCACCAGCGCGGAGCTAAGTGCTGCCACTAGGCGTGGGAGGGAGCCCCAGGGCCTGAGGCCGGCACCCCTGAGACTCCGGGACGTGTACAGCCCCACTCATTATTACGTGAGAGTGTCACGGGAGGCGAGCTTCACAGGCACTGGGCCTTCTTCACAGGAACCGGCCTTGCTTCATATCGCCAGATGAGGGCCCCGCCTTGCGCCACCCTCGACCACCTTTGAGCCGACCGGCAACCTGGACGGCACAAAGGGGGGAAAGGGGACGCCAGCGGTGCCCTCGGCGACCACGGGTCCTCTGCCGGGGAAAGGCTCGCCGGCACCTCCCTGGCAGAGGGCCTACCTCCGGGCGTTGCCTGGCTTCGCGCGACGTGGGGAGGGGCCTCGCTCCCGGCTCCCTCCGTGCGGCCCCCAGCGTGCTTCCCCCGGCGGAAGGGATGCTGCTGTGCCGGGGTCGTCGACCGATGCTGTGACCTGATTCACTTGCAGCCCATGGTTAGCGTAAGCCCGCTCCTGAGAGATTAGCGGTATCCTGTAGTTGTTGTTGGTGCTATCCTCGCGGTTCTCTGTCGGTTCCTGGAAGGCTTCAACTTCTTGCGTCCCTTCATCCCAATCTTCTCCGAGGAACGAGCCAGGGTCGTCCTCCGGCGCGTACTCCTGGTCCATCATGCGGGGCACGTAGGCTTCCGGGGCCGTTACCCCGAACACCTCGCCGTAGTGCCCCACACTCCATGTTGTCCGGCCTAGCGCGGCGTCCTGAGGATGGTAGCGCGGCATCTCACTGGGACCATGGAAGGCGACGCTCGTGCCCATGCTGTCGGGGCGGCATGGGGGCGGTGGAGCCCCCGGCCGTGCTGGTGTTGACGAAGCCCCCAGGCACACCTGAGGGCGCGTGGTTGCGGCGAGGCCCGCTGTGAGATCCCGTAGCGGCCTGAGAGGGAAGCAGATAACAGAAGGGCGGCGCTCCTGACGCCGTCGCATCCAGCAGCTCGGCGACGCGTTCCAGCAGGGCATCCCGGCCGCTCTCCATCAGCCGGCACCGCAGCAACTCCCGCGCCATCGTGAGCGCGGCCCGCATGTTCGCCTGCTCCCGCCATGTGTGCGGCGCCGTTGCCGCGGCGTGGCTTGCAGCCCTTGCAGCGGCTCGCGCTTGTCGTGGAGTGAGGGTGGACGCCGCCCCGCCACGCCGCCCGCGCCCTGCGGCGTTAGACGGCGCTCGGGCCGCCTGGAGCACGGGGTTGAGGTCTTCATGGGCTGATGGCGCCGCCCGGGCTGGCCAGGCTGCCCAGCGGTCGGAATCGGCCCTCGGGTCACCGGACATCGGAGCCGCAGAGCGTCGGTGGGTCGACTGGCGGGGAAGAGGCTCCGGCGCACCCCTACCTGGCGCGCCAAATGTCGGATCACGGGTTCCGGCAAAACCCTCAAGGTTCGAACACTGGGGTGCGCGTGGAGATTTCCTACCTACCGATCTACGCCCTAGCTCGCTAAGATCTCGCGGATGAACCTGACGAACTCTCAACGCAAAGACACAAGATTTATACTGGTTCGGGCCACCGTTGTGGTGTAATACCCTACTCCAGTGTGGTGGTGGTGGATTGCCTCTTGGGTTGATGATGAACAGTACAAGGGGAAGAACAGCCTCCTAAGGTTGGGGTGTTCTTGTGTTCGGTGTGTGGCTAAGGATTGGCTCTCGATCAGATGAGATCAAGCTGCTCCCTTTGGTGGTGGCTAGTTCTACTTATATAGGCCCTGGTCCTCTTCCCAAATATAGCGGGAAGGGAGCCAACAATGGCCAATTCGAATAGGGACAGCTAGTACAGCTTATCCTGACAAAAGCGGTCTTCGCCTGCGGAAAGCTCTAGTGGTGACGCCGTTTCGGGCTCCACGGTGACCTCCGTCCTGCCGTCCGGCTGGTCTTGGTCTTGTTGCACTGATACGGAAACCTTTGCCTGATGCCTCGGTACTCCGCGCCTGCGCTGGCCTCCTTAGCACCAAAGAGGAAACAAGGGCGCTGGCGCCTGCCTGACGCCCGCCTGATCTTGATCGTCATGGCTCACGTCACGAGAGCCTCGCGAGGTTTGCCCTGCCTTGATATCTCCGCTCCTCGCGAGACAGCCTGGAGAGGCCGCTCCCGAGGAGGTCTTGCGTCGTCCGCCTCGCGAGGCTTGACCCCTCGCGAGGGTCTTAAATGCCTTGTTGATGAAGATGGGCCGTACATGCCCGCTAGCATAGCCACGCCGTGGACCGCAGGCAGGCAAGTCTGGGGACCCCCGTTCCCAGAACGCCGACACTCACTGGTTGGTGGCTATCTTCTCACGGATTCATTTCAGAGTTGAAAAAATTAGCACAAATCAAACACTTTAGGAGACCTCAGTGTAGCACCAAAAGATTCAAGTAAAAAGGGGCCTCTTCGCAAGTAAAAAAAATTGGTGCATTGCCTGCATCTTTGTTCGAGCACTGGAGCCACCATATATATATGTCGCACTTCCTCAGAGGAAGTTGTTACTAGTGCTTAACAGCCGATGGACAGGTGCAGGCATATATTCTGTAACCTCAAAGAGAGATAGTGAAAGTAAGATCTGCATCTGTTGCTCTAACTGAATCGCCAAAACACATAGTTAAATTCCTAGCACGGGCACCATAGTGCACCATAATCGCCAAAACACATAGTGCACCATAGTCGAGGATTCGTGAACGGCGAACATCACTACCCTCTGTACATCTTCTGAATTTCTGATGACAATAAAATCGGTGTTGGTTTTCATCTGCAAGTTGTCGTCAAGAATAGGCCGATTTTCTGCATAAGACAAAGGAGCCCCACAATGCCATCATGCCATGGCCATTAGGGCATGTACAATGCATAGCCATGTAGGATCGGATATGACGTAAAGTAGGTTCGGATAGAGAAGCGGGATCCTCTCCTGGAGGCGGGTGCTTGAAGAGAAAAAGTGTGGTCTGGTGACAAAAGCTGAAAAGATTGGAGTAAAAAGTAGAGATGCATGTGTACTAGAGTTTTACTTTCTATTTCTTAATAAGGCCCACTGGTGGTAGCTTGCATTGGAGAGAAAAAATAAATATAAATACCTCAAATTACTTTTTGTCATGAGGCATATGTATCCATATGCCATCATTGTACGTGCCCTTAGCCAGCAAACCCAGCAACCATAGACGGTAGATTATAGGTGCACAATAACGTTGGCCTTTCAGTAGCTTTCATCGCCGATCCCTTTCCTTTATCTCACAATCAAAGTGTGGTGCTGAGGAGTGCATTTCTCAGTCAACATCAGTCGTTCTCACCACCAGTGTTTCAGAATCGGTAGACATTGCATGACAGACTGTTATGCATGACGCGTGGATGCTCTGTTAGCATCACAGGAGGATTAGAGAAAACATTACAGAAAAAAATAAAGAGGACACGTCTATATCACTTACGTAGCATCTCTTTACAGTAATTTATCTGTTTTCGCAGAAAAACGCGTCTTCGCACAGTATATTCTCTTTTCCACATCAAGATTTTAATGTTTCAGACATGGAGCACGCATACTGAATATGGACGACCTGGTCTGCGTCCGGTCTCTGTTAGCAGACGTCTTGCCCTTCATTTTAATGGATTATGGTATTTCTTCTGGCAACCACTCTCTTGCCTATCCATAGTAGAGTTCTTCGTTAAGGGATACGCAGTACTCCAAATTTATGCCGCGACAAAATGTGTATTTTCAGCTGTACTTTACAACACACTCAGAATACAAGATGTTTACACATACACTACTAGTACTCAAGTACTGTCAACACGCGGAGTTGACAGGTTGATTATACTTCGTGTAACTACATGACATCCTGCAACAATCCTTTTCCGCGCATTTCGGTATCAGCTGCAACATTGTGATGCCAGAGCAGAAGGCTACACCTTATGACCTCGGTAGCAGTAGAACTCCCAGGCTGCATGAGATACTCTGCAGACAAGTAAAGTATCTGTATATATGCCTCACATACAGATGTGTTCTGCAAAACCTCACATATTTGATGGCTGATATGCTACCAATAGATTCCAAATTTAGCACCTTCAGACTGCAAAATATGGCTGGCAGCCTGTTCCTGTGGCTACTACAGAGCGAATATGGTGTTGCTACGCTACCCTGACGCTCTGTTCAGTACGTTGTAAAGGCAAAAGCAAAATAAGCTTGTATTCGGCCTAACAACTGTACTATTTGCATCCGTAACTCGATAATCCCGTGAGCAAACATAACTGGGACAGGGCATGTCATTAGCACATTCGCAGAATAATGAGACCCCGTATTGTCTTTGCCTGATTTTCATCATGATTATCGTCCTAGTACCAATCAAAAACATCCAGATCCAGGCCATCATCAGCATTCCCAGCAACATGCTCCACCTCTCTGACCTCAGATTGGCGCGCGCTCAGCTCTTTAGCTGACCAATTTGAATCATTCTCTTCCTCCATGAAATCCTGCAACGCATGCTTTAAACAAAAAAAAATAGAGAAAGAATGTCAATGGAATAAATTCAGTATTAAACACTGCGTTTTTGTGTTAGTTTCAGAAAGGAAAGAACCTCATTTCCAGTGTCTCCTTCAATTGATGCAACCACTTGTTTATGTGTACTGTTGATGTCCCTCTGCAGATCTTCAATGTTGAGCTGTTTGATTACTTGCTTTAAATACAAATTATCTGCATACAGTTGTAAAACAGAAGCATTAAGTTGAGAAAAATCACAAATCAGAAATACTGGCTGGACCACTTATAAAGGAATTGCTAACCTCTTGAGCGATGAAGTATAGCATCGTGGACTTGCATTGGATGCTTTTTCTCCTCGGTTTTAAACTTCTGCCGCACCTGATCACGGGACTTATCAGGGAATAACTGCTGTATCATTGCAAAATCACTACCAAATTGGTGAAGACCCTGAACCAGAACAGATAAAAAGGTTGAAGTTTCCAATAGGCAAGACAGAACATCAACAAGAAAAAAGGTATATTCAACATGAAAGTAGTTGCCTGAGTAGTTGATATCTAAATACCTGGTAAAATAAGTCAGTGTCAGATTTCGACCATTTGGCCCGTGTTTGTTTGTTCATGTAGGAATGGTAATTCAGTTTGGTTGCATTTTCTACCATGTGGTTCTCTCTTCTGCCATTGTCATAGTTCTCTTCAAAAGGATCAAAACTGTTGGTATCTCCAAACTGGGAGCTGCTGTGAAAAGACATCGACAAAGAACATGACATAGGAAATGTCAGTACAAACTGTGATTGAAAGAGTATATCAGCCCATCAAATATAAGAAGACAAATTTAGATGCTAGAATAAACAGCTGCCGCAGCAATGCCTAGTTCAAATAATCTACTCCCTCCGTCCCATAATATAAGAGCGCTTTTGACACTAAGTATTTGAAACAGGGAAGTATCTCCATGGTGAAATAAAAAGCTTGCAAATCAGCCTGTAGCATTATTGTCAATGACTGGTTATTTTTACTACACTTCAGGTAAAAATATCTGGGTAGAAAATAAGAAATGGCAGTTATACACGAGATAGAGCAAATATCTATGCATGGATATTTGAAGTGAAAAAAGAGAGCACACCTTTGATTAAACGATGATGGTCCTGATGGAATTGTTTTACTCTAGGAAAAGCCAAAACAAAATCATGAAACAACAGCACAATAATGTTTCATAAATAGAACCACCAGCTGTGTCTCAACCCAGCTCACCTTAATACGCTCTCTGGCCTCATGTAACAACCTGATATGCATCACACTTAGCTTCATGCGATCTATCTCATGATCAGGTTTTTCCAGTAAAGTTTTGACTTCTGAAACTACAAAGGCCAGAAAAAGAGATAAAAGCTCATATCATGTAAAATTGATGCTTTGTTATCTGGGTGTCGTTGCTATTTAGCCAGATACCTTTTGCTCTTTTTTGACGAATTCTGTGAGTAAGCTTCTTCTCAGGCTGTTCTGTCAATGTATCTTTCATGGCTCTCTTACGACCACGTGATGATACTTCACTTTTTATTTTTCTGCTGGCACTTCTCAGGCAGTTCTATTCTGTTGGAAATCCTTTGAAACATGGGAGATTGAATTAGAGAAATTTGCTAAACTAACCCATAACAAAAAAGGTCACACTAGAGGAGAAGCAAGCAATAGTGGAGCAATGACCGCTCGTGGGGCACCAGATGGGGAGCTCCTGGTTTTCACTGGGGCAAATACTGAGCTATCTAGCTTTAGACATAATTAGGTTTCTAACTATGTGGACAATAATATAAATTATCTGGCAACTGATGATAATGCCCTACTTCATTTTTTTAGGCTGAGCTCTACACCATTATGCCCTTCAATATTAATTTTTTTCTCTTCAGAACAGTAGACCGCTAAATTACAAAACAACCATAGATTTACCACAACAATAATTGGGTCCAATGCTTGTAATATTGAGGTCAAAATTCTAAAATTATATTTATCACAAACTGCTTAATAACCACAAAAGGTCAATCCTATCTTCTAAATGATCCTTCATGAGGGAGCAGCCTAATCTCCTCCACACTCTCACTCCGACTACTCAGTGGAAATAATAGTATCAAATTATTATCCTTACAACAATAAGCACCATCAGCTGGTTGCTAAGTATGAGCCTCATATTCTATACAAACAACGTAGTAGAAAAATTGGGAACTACAAACCACCTTTAAGACCTCAGTTCCTATTTGAACTCCATATAACAACTAAAGGTCTAAAGCATTCTATAGTTCTCAGGTTCTACCATAAAAGAACAGGACGGTAATTGGGAACTACAAGGCAGCTGATCCGTCTCAAGTCCTCATCTCTGATTGGAATTTGTATACCAAGTTACCAACTAACGCATTCTAAAGTTCTTGCGTTCTACTATAAAAGAACAGGACGGTAACTTTGATTATCATCCGAAAGAAGAGCATGTATAACACCCAAGAAATGCAGACAGAGAGAAAGTAAAGCTAACCAGGGAACATAATCCATCCTGAAGCCATCCTATCAACCTAAACTTGCGTGCATACAGAGAGAAAGTAAAGCTAACCAGGGAACATAATCCATCCACCACATCGACTAAATTAGCATGCTGCCAAAGCCCAGCATCGGAGCCACCTCCACACTATTCCTAGTTCCATTTCATCCATGTGTGTACAAGTCAAGAAAACACGAGCAGAAACTCACCAGATCAAATATCAGAAAACATAGGTAGATTGCAAGCAAATCTGCACCCGTGACGCCGCAGTGACGGCGGCGGCCAGCAGTGGCGCTACAGCATGCCGGGAAATCAACAGATGTGGCCAGAGGGAAGCACCCTAAACACCACAAAAGGTCAATCCTATCTTCTATGAGATCCTTCATGAGGGAGCACCTAATCTCCTCCACACTGTCACTCCGACTACTCAGTGGAAATAATATCAAATTATTATCCTTACAACAATAGCACCATCAGCTGGTTGCTAAGTATGAGCCTCAGATTCTATACAAACAACATAGTAGAAAAAATTGGAAATACAAACCACCTTTAAGCCCTCAGCTCCTATTTGAACTCCATATAACAATTAAAGCATTCTATAGTTCTCGGGTTCTACCATAAAAGAACAGGGCGGTAATTGGGAACTACAAGCCAGCTGATCCGTCTTAAGTCCTCGGTTCCAATTGGAATTTGTATACCAAGTTACCAACTAACGCGTTCTAATGTTCTTGCGTTCTAGTACTATAAAAGAACAGGACGGTAATTTTGATTATCATCGGAAAGAAGAGCATGTATACCACCCAAGAAATGCAGACAGCGTGCTCTTCACTGCACTGCACCCATCCTGACGCCATCCTATCAACCTAAATTTGCGTGCATACAGAGAGAAAGTAAAGCTAACCAGGGAACATAATCCATTCACCACATCGACTAAATTAGCATGCTGCCAAAGCCCAGCATCGGAGCCACCCCCACACTATTCCTAGTTCCATTTCATCCATGTGTGTACAAGTCAAGGAAACGCGAGCAGAAACTTACCAGATCAAATATCAGAAAGCATAGGTAGATTGCAACCAAATCTGCACCCGTGACGCCGCAGTGACGGCGGCGGCCAGTGAGTGGCGCTAAGGCATGCCGGGAAACCAGCAGATGGGAGAGGGAAGCAGTTGAGGGAGCGACGTGGGGGCGGGGCCGCTCGACCGAGGAGTAACCTAGGCGGATGAGGAGAGATGAACGCGACGCGACAGGGAGGTGGGGCGCCGCAGCGGCGGTCGTACCGGCGGCGCGCGGAGGGGAACCGCGGCGGCGAGCGGAAGAGGAAGTTGTTGTTTTTTTAGCAGAAAAAGTCGTGGCTACGGCGTCGTCTGGACCAGCGACGCTTCTGGCCCGTTGCAAAAGCCGCTCGATAAGGCCTCTGGCCCATCATCATGGTCATCTGGCGCAGCGCTCGTTCGGCGCGTGGGCCATTAACCGGTCACTTGCGGCCGCGGCCCGTACGTGCGCCTCATCCGCGCCCCCTCCTCCTCGTCGTCGTCAGTCAGCGACGGACCGAACCACCGAGCACACACCCACCTCACCGGCCAACGATTAACCGGCATGGCGGCGGCGCTATCCGCGCTGCTCCCGCGCGCCGCGGCCGTCCGCATCGCGGCGCCGCGCGCCCGCCCTGCCGCCGCCGCGTCCCGCCTCCTCTGCGCGGCGGCGGCGGGGGAGGCGTCGAGTTCGCCCGCGGCGCCGCGGAGGCTGGTGCTCTACACCAAGCCCGGGTGCTGCCTCTGCGACGGCCTCAAGGAGAAGCTCCACGCCGCCGTGCTGCTCGCCGGCACCCCCTACTCCCTCGCCTCCCTCGAGCTCCAGGCAAGTGGCCCCGACCAGTTCGTAGCTAACGCGCCTTCCTCTTTATCGTGCTGAGATGGATGATGCTTACTTTGGGTGCTGGACTAATTCGATCAGGAGAGGGACATCACGACGAACCCGGAGTGGGAGCGGCTGTACCAGTACGAGATCCCGGTGCTGGCCAAGGTGCTCGCCGACGGCACCGAGGTACCCATTGATCCGCTCGTGATTTACCCTTTTCGCCATGTTTTCAGCTACGCAATGTAAGTAAGCTTGCACAGAGCCAAATTATGATACCAGTATTCAACATGTGCCACAATTCGATAAACGAAAGCAGGCAGAGGTTATGCTTCGCTGGTTCACTGTAGTCGGTATAATCACCACAAATAATAAAATCATAGCTTCGTTGTTCGATGAAGAATTATTAACATATCACGGTATGTTTGGGTAGCACAAACTTGATAGAGGTTTACCACGCATTTGTGCCTTGACCTGCACGCGCTTATAATAAGATCACTCCGGACAAATCAGCAATTTTTTTAAAGATGATCCGGTGGTGAAGACAAGGAATTCTCTCTTGCTTTCCAGCTCGCCTAAAGACCATTCCTTATTGGTATCTGATAGATATTTCAATCATTGTGATGATGCATTATTTGTGAGAGTTACCCCCTCGGTGTTTTATTATTCTAGGCTTCATTGTTTGGAATGACATTAACTGATGTAAATGTGACTACTCGTATTACAGGAAATACTTCCGAGGCTGTCTCCCCGACTAACTGTGGAGCTCATACAAAAGAAAGTATCCAGCGTGTTTGATCAGTAAGGATATAATTGTACTTCGAAAGTTCAATCGTCAGCTTTGCATTTAGAGCTGCAGCTGTAAGAGTGGCAATAGGTGGTATGATGATTGCTGTTATTGTCCTTGGTTGTAAGTTGTAAACCATGATTTTCAATTGCTTAACTTTTTTTTGTACATTTAGTTTGGTTTACGCGTGTCTTCATAATATCGATTTCATAGAGAGAAACATCCAAAACACGAGAAAGATATAATATGTTTTTTTCTGTGTGTGTGACATCTTAGACATACAGTTGCAAAACTTACAATACTGAGTTTTCTCTTGTTAACAAGTGAAAAACTTTATGCAAGGAGCATTTACAGAACATCTGACTCATAAGCAAGATTCAGGCCAGTAAATCAATATCCAAGGGGCTCTTGGAGATAAGAGCAATGTCTGGCGTATGCAAATGCATGACCTGCCTGGGGAAAAAATGGTTATCTGAACAGATAAACAACCAAGAACATGTCTTTAGGAACATATGGTGGCTAGCCACTTTTGTAGCTGTAACTTGCTAATTCTACTATACATGGACCTTGGGATTTGTCCGGGTTTCATGTGAGTATAGGTCTGTAATTAAACTTGGCCTAGATTTCTTACAAAATAGGACGTTAGTTTAAGCATAGAGTTGCTACATCCCAAATTCCCAACCTTGGTGCAACTCGCGATATGTTATCGAAGTGTTGCACTGTAATATAAGCTGCAAAATAGTCTTAACATGCAAATTCTGATCTGCCTGAGGCTGAGAGGCCTGCTTTTGTAGAATTCCAATTGGAACTTGAATCTTGCTCGACTGTACAAGTACCTGAAGAAAATTCAACATACAAAAAAAAAAATCAGACCAGTATACCTTCATGAATGTATCCAAATTCCTTTGTTCATATCATGCAGCCTCTTTTTAAAAATGTTTTAAAAGGTTAGGTAAATGCATTCTTTATTTTATAACTAACAGTGTTAAAGTAAGAGATGAACGCATTGGCGTATTCCAATCATTTTATTATTATCAGATACATATTATTCTTCTAAATATATCAAACGATTTAATAACTGCATCGATGAATCCAAAAGCATATTATTTTTACCTTATTACTACGGTTGGGATGATGGCGCAATGGAGGTTGGTGCGGCCATTGCATTGCCACTTTGCTTGTGCCCAGGTCCATTCCCGCTATGACGCTGTGTTGGTAATTGAAGAGAGATTGTCATTGGAGGAAGTTGCATTAACACGCGATGTGGATTGGTTGCATTTAGTTTCATCCAAGCAGGGCATGAACAATGTGCACAAAGATTGGTTCTACTTGGCTGTGAATATGGAGGCATGGAAGGGGATGGCATTGGCTGTGAATATGGAGGCATGGAAGTGAATGACATTTGCGTTGGAGATGAGCTAGGAGCAAATGATGGAACGAGGGCTTGCAGACGCGGAGCCAACTTGAGATCCTTGATTCTACCAAAAACCGATGGGTCTAGGCCAAGGTTCATTGAACTTGATTCTGTGATGATTTCAGCCAGCTGTTTCAGCCTCCCCATTTCTTCATAAACGCCGCGGTCATCTGGGGAGAGGGAAACTTGGACTATAACTGGTGGGGCAATCGTTGAGCCATTCTTATTTGTCAGATCTATGTATATGTCCTGCATGTAGATAGCATGTTGTCACTTTATGTCAAGATCTTCTAGGAAAGATGTTAATCAGAAGAAGAAAAAACCCATATGAGATGTAGAAAGGGGGGGAGCTCATATGGTACCTCATCCAGTAAATGCCCAAGATCCTCCTTCATTTCCTCAATCAGTCCCCTCAATTGGCGAATGCTCATGTCAAGCGTGACATTGAAAATAGGCTGTGCAACTTGTAGAATGGAATCATCCTGTAGGGGTTCTAATTCTATTGTGATCCCTCCTGGGAACCCCAGCATCTGTACGCACAATGGATATCCGAAGACCGATGGTGTCAGCGATAAATTCAGCTGCTGAAGTGTAAGCTGGATCAAGTTTTTCCTCAATGCGTGCATGGATCGCGCACTTATGGAGGTGTTTATTGGGTCAGGAAGAACATCAAATTCTACAACAGTGAAGCTCAAGAATAATGCCTGCATAGAGACGGAAACCTGCAGAATTGTCTCGGTCAGTATTCAGCATGTCTTCTCGAGTGGCTTGAATTGGGGCTGGTAGTGGTAGCATACCGTAGTGTTGGGGACTCCAATTTGACGGTTTATCTCTTGTTGTAGCTCCGCGGCATGTGGAGCGAGTTGCGCAAGTGGCTTCAACAAGATGAAACCAGCCTGAATTTCATCTGGAGAAGTGAATGTTTTGTCGTCAAAACATGGTAACTGCTGACTGCTGTAGCTGATTGTTGACTATGGTTTATTACTGAGAAGGAGGTTTTCGTATTTTACTATCTAGATTCATGGCATAGTTCCTATCGAAGACATGGAGCTTTGGAAGGCACACATGGCTGGAGATAGCTGATCATGGCTGAAACCTGGTGCTAAAGAAGCCGTCCTTACCGATGAGTGTGCCGGGGGCATCAGGCACGCTGTTCCCCGGTGATCGGAATTGAAGGAGCATGAAGAAGGCCGAGAGGAAGACGACGGCACCGAGGATCAACGCGACGACGCACTTAGCGCTGAGAGCCGCGCCCACTTGAGCGGTGCATCGACGAACCGCGGCGCCGTTGCTGGTTGACGTCTCAGGGAGGCGTCCAGCCTGCTCAGCGTCACCGGCTTTCTTGCCCATGGCGAGCGCATCTGCCACAGGTCTCTCTGGCACTGAGGTTACTAGTCAGTGTTGGTAGAGATCATCAGAGCTGGAGGGGGACTGCTGAGGCTGCGTTGCGTCCGGGATCAACCGGAAGGCTGGCGGTGGCGCTCGCCGTGGCCGCACCGGTGACGTGAACAGGGCAGGTAGTAGCACAATCAAAACTGGAGGGCAGTAGTAAAATCATCAGGCCTTGTTTACACCGGTGGGTGGGTATTAGGAATGGTGGATGGGAATTGGGAAGGGTGACAGCATAGGCCGGCTGTTTTGACTTTTGCTCGTCTCACAACTTGTTCTATCATTTAGTTTGCTTTCATGCCAGAGCTGTTCTTACTGGCATCTAAAAATCATCATCTTTTGTCCCGTATACTCCCTCCGGTTCCTAAATACGTACGGAGCAAAATGAGTGAATCTACACTCTAAAATACGTCTATGTACATCTGTATGTAGTTCATATTGAAATCTCTACATACGGGAGTATTTAGGAACGGAGGGAGTAGTTTAGTTAATGCCGAAAGAGATGGAAAACCTTTATCTCGTGCTGCTAGCTTAGACGAGGCAGCGTTCTAGCAAAAAACTTGGTTTGCTAGAACTTTTACCTTTTGAATTTTAGTTTCGCTTATGTTCGGCGCATTTGGATGCTCAGTTTTGTTGTTTGGTCCGTTATCCCTTGATAGTGGAACCCATTTTTGGATCTTACGGAAAAAATTAATGGAACTTTCGATCTTGAGGGGGGTTTGCCATCCCTTTCATGTTATCACTTTGCTCGCATTCTTATCTTGGCCTGTGGAGTCGGAAAGCAAGGTCAGTTAGAAAAAAGCAAGCAGAATGAAACAAAGATAGAAAATAGAGCAAGATTACAATAAACGTACAAGGTGACATCATGTGAATGATAAGATAATAGCAGTATTAAAATGCTTGCTCGTATTTGGCCGATGCTTACAAAGCCAGCTATCTGATTTCTTTACACGAGTGCTTACAGCATCACCCACCGATTAATACAATCTGCCTAAAATCTAAAAAGTGGCCGCGCACCAACTAGACGAACCGGGCGGCCGGCCCGTGACCGCACGATCGCTTGCGATCGGCCTCGCGCGAGCGCCAGGTGTCGCCTGGTCGGTTTCGTCCAACCGCGCGGTCGTGGGCGGTTTGTCCACATCCGGACAAGCGTGGACCCACATGTAACCGGGCGTGGCGTAGATCGTGGGCGGCCGTTTTCGAAACGCGAGCCGTTCTCGCCCTTTCTCTCCTGTTCCTCCCCCATTCTCCGCTCCTCTCCTCTGCCCTCGCTCTGCGGCGAAATCGCGTTGCGGCTTTCCAAATCTCCGGTGGACCGCGGGGGGTTCGCTGCTGGCCCTCGTCGGCGTTGCAGGTACCCAATGCATCTCTCCTTTCTCTGTCTCGTCGCCGGGGGTCTAGGTCGTCTCGAGGTCGTCGGCGGCGGAAATGGCGGGCTGGGATTCCTAGGGTTTCTGCGGTTTCTGTGGCATCAACTTCCTCGCACGGTCGTTTTGGTGTAGATGCTTTTCGGGTGGGATGGGTGTGCTTCCGTTCGACTCTTATGTCATTGGATCTGTGCGGCAGCAAGGGACAGTAATGGTGGGGATTCGTGGGGGGAATGCGTTTGTTGTTGGTGCAGGTGGTTGTTGGATTTGCGCTCGAGGCAGACGTCCGTGACTGCCCTCTGCTATCCTCCCTCTCTCTGTCTCGTCGCCGGTGGCGAGGTGGTGTCTAGGTCGACGGGTGGCGGGCTGCATAGAGGGGGAGCCCTTGCTGTGTTTTGCTTCGTTTTTGTGCGGTAGTGGTGGTGGTTTTTGTCCCGCGATTCGTCCTTGATTCGTTGTTCATGGCCGCTGCGGGAAGTTTATGAACTGGTTGGCTATGCATTTGCGGTTCTGTGAACTTGCTGTCTCTTAGCTGTGTTCGAGTTTGCAGAAGTTGCTGTGTAGTTGGTAGACACTTGTGTTCCAGTTGCACAAGTTGTTCGTTCTTAGTTGGATATATGTTTGAACTAGTTGGTATTCATTTTTAGTCCGGTTGCACAAGTTGATGTACCTAGTTGGCTGATTTTGAAGTTGTTGTACAGATATTGTTAGATGTGCGTAATGCTATGCGCAATGTATTGGCTGATTTGAAGTTGTTGTACAAAGATTTAGGTAGAGAGGATTTTCTATTAGTTGCACAAAATTCTATCTAGTTGGCTTCATTCATATAGTAGTTGGTTGTCCCTATGTTCTGCAGTTGCACCAGTTTGTGCTAGTTGGGTGTCTACACACTGTTCAGCTGCACAAGTTGCCTGCTCAGTTGGCTGCATCACTTTTACTAGTTGGCTGTCCATATATTCTACACCTGCACTAGTTGTCCCGCTTAGTTGGTTTGCTGTTTTGCACTAGGTTGACCGTCTATATGTTGTTCATTTGCACAATTAGTTAGCTGCATCCATATACTAGTTGGCTGTATATATGCTGTTTTTGAGTTGCACAAGTTGCTCTGCTTTCGTGTTCGAGTTGCTAATATGGTCTACCCAATCTGTTAGTCTTGTTGTGTATGTGGTTGTATATGTGTTTCCCCTGCTGTGTGCAACCAGGGTCCATTATTTGTGCAAATTAGTTACAATGCCTGCCAAATTTCCAATATTGTATATTCTTGTTGCACAAGTTCTGTTTTGTCCCAGTTGCACAAGTTATCATAATGAGCTTGTTGCCTTTAGTTAACTATTTTCTGCCTAGTTATTACTTTGCCACAGTTAAACTTTAGTTGGTTTATATGATTTCTCCTAGTCCTTCTTCAAGTTTTATGCTGAGTTCATGTTGTTGTTTGTTAGATGTGCGCATGCTGTGTGCAATGCAATGGCTGATTGAACTTGTTGTATATGTTTGTAGTTGCACAAAATTCTCCCCAGTTGGCTGCATCTATATATTAGTTGGTTGTCCATATGCTCTGCAGTTGCACTAGTTGTCTTGGTTAGTTGGTTTACTGTTCCTAACTGTTTATACTAGTTGGTTGTCTACACGCTGTTCAGTTGCACAAGTTGCCTACTGATTTGGCTGCATCACTATACTAGTTGGTTGTCCATGTGTTTTACAATGGATACTAGTTGCCCTGCTTAGTTTGCTTGCTGTTTTGTGCTAGGTTGTCTGTCTACGCGTTGTTCAGTTGCACAAGTTGCCTGATTAGTTGGCTGCATCCATGTACTAGTTGGTTCTGTACTTCATTTTGCGCATCTTCTAACTATGTTTTCTTTTCTTGTATTTTCCCCACAAGCTAAAAATGGTTATAATAGGAGGAGAAGCTGATGGCAATGAAGGAGATGTATTTTTCTCATTTTTTCTGCATATTTGAGTTGTTTTCAACTTATCCATGTATGCTTATGTCCTTTTTTTCATGTTTTTTTGGTTGCTTAATTAGGGTTCTGGAAGTCAGTCCCTTCGCCGGAGGACAAAGCGTGCTGCTAATCGCCAGCCACGCCCAAAACGTAGTGTTGAGCAGGGAGAGGAAGTTGAGGTAAGGGCATGCTGATTACACATTCACCTTATTTTGGGTCATATAATAATTTTTTTCCCACACCCATGTTTTTTTATTTTCTTAGGATGTTGATCGGTTTCGGGTTGTAAAGCGGACTAAACGTGCAGCAGCAGTAGGGCGAGCTGAATCATCTACTAGGGTAAGTAAATCCTTGAATATCAATGTTTCTCGGGTTTTTAGGGGCTGATGAATTTATGATGCTGTTGGCACAACTATTTTTGTTCTAGTTGCTCAATTACCATCTTGTAGTTGACATCACTGGTCATCTTGATGTACATATAGTTTTCACAGAAGTTGACATCTTTGTAGTTGACATCATTTGTCACCATTTTTGTGCAGGCAGCAGTTGGTGGAGGAGCTGCCTCATCTTCCGCAGCAGATGCTGAGGTATGTGGTTTTTTTGCGTGTGTTTATGAGCTATTGAACTGTTTCTTGCAAACCCTTTTTTAGTTGCTGTTATCTTCTTTCCAACATCATGCTTTATCATTGCACATCCCCTAGAACTTTCTGTAGTTGTCAGGTCTAGTATGTTTTCCTAGTTTTCTTGCTGTTTGCACACTGGTAGTCTTCAGTTGCCATGATGAGCTTTCTTAGTTGCACAAAAACACCATATCAGTTGGCATGATCCATTTTATGTTTATATAGTTTTTGCAATACTGATCCACATGATCATTGCTAGTTTTTTCACTGTTCGGTTTTCTGTCATGTGTTTATTTTTTTTATTTTTTCATCATGAGGCAAGCGTTGAAGGAGTTGAGATGGCCGCCCGGGAAGATGTGGAGCGACCATCACAAGCTGTCAGGTTAAGGGCATCACCAGGGCGGTTTGCGAAGTTCAACAACTCGTTATCCCCGCCACAGAAGTCAGAGCTAATTTCAAGGTTGTTTGGGGGCCTCTTGAACTCATCAGATACACTTCCAGGGGACTTCAGTAAATTCCTGGTGCAGTCCTACCAGCCAGAGACATCTGAAATGGTGTTCCCAGGCAGGGGAAGTATCCGTGTCGACGCTGACAGTGTTTAAAGGGTATTTGATCTTCCTAACAGGGGTCTAAAAGTCAGTTATAAAGTTGACAAGGATACAACTAGGAGATTCAGAGATACTTTCAACATAACTGGAAGTTCTCATCCCCAGATCAGTACATGGACCAAGATGATTAAGGATATGGGGGGAAGAACGGATGACACATTCTTTATGGCTTGACTTGCGGTTGCATTCAGCACTTTCCTAGCACCAACCACGGCCCTGAGGCTGAGCCCAAAGTGCTACGGACTCGTGCTAGATCATGGAAACCTCAAGAACATGAACATCTACCTTTTTGTAGCAGAACACATCAATGAAGCTTTCTGGAACATGGACCAGGCGAAGCAAACTGTTTGCTGCTGCTTGTATCACTTGATGGTGAGTGGAAACTAGCACTTCAATGTGTTTTTCTTCTTTTTGTGCAGTCATAGTTTCTGAAAAATACCCCTCATAATAACTGAAATTTGGTTTTTCTTTTTTGGTTCTGCGGCAGATCCTGTACCTTGACGCGCTCGTTCATGACATCCCAGTAAGCAACTGTGCTATACGATCGAATGCATGGGACAGTAACCTAATTGCCAAGGTGATCAAGAAGGACACGATCTCTCCTGGTGTGTTTGGCAAATTACAAGTGAGTTCCCTTTTGTTTTTTTTTCAATAGTGGCTATTTTTATGTTCTATTCATTTCCGCCTAGTTTTAATTCCTTGGTAGGTGCATATACGATTTTGAGACCAGCTTTTCGACACTTCTTGGTAGTTGCGCAAAAACTGTAATCAGTTGGCACAATAATGCCTGTAGTTGCACAGCTTGTAGCTCCAGTTTGGCATGTGGTCACATGTTTCAAGTTGCACAATTTTACTTATCTTGTTGCACAGATGTGTGACAACAGTTGGCAGAAAATTCAATTGCTGATTGAACTAGTTTTTGGTTTAGTTGCACAAAATTCTACCCAGTTGGTTGCATCCCTTTTTTTAGTTGGTTGTTCACATGTTCTGCACTTTGCATTAGTTGTCTTCCCGTTTGTACTAGGTTGGTTGTCTATTAGTCTGCTTAGTTGGGGGTTGGCTGTCCTTATGCTCTGCAGTTGTTTGCATATGTTGTTCAGTTGCACAAGTTGGTAGAAATTTAGGTAGACACTTTTTGTAGTTGCGCAAAAACTGTAATTAGATGGCACAATGATGCCTGTAGTTGCACATCTTGTAGCTCTAGTTTTCGGCAGGTGGTCACATGTTCATTTTTGTATGAGACATCATATGTTTCAAGTTGCACAATTTTACTTATCTTGTTGCACAGATGTGTGACAACAGTTGGCAGAAACATTTTTTTCAGGTGACCTCTTGGGGTGCACTTTTTTTTGGTTTTGTGCAGTTGCATTCATGTAGAATCCTTTCTGCCCAAGATTTTGTTGTAGTTGCACAAGTTATAACATTCTGTTTTTCCTTCAACACAATATCTTCTTTGATAACCTTGTCCTTTTCTTTTTCTCCTTTTCACATCAGCTTAAAGAGGAGTATAGGGGCACGGAGCAGACACCGTTGTTTGGTGGTCTTTTGCAAGCTCAAGCATTCGTTGCATCCAAATTACCACTAGCGTACAATCCCCAAGTAAGTCTTTTGCATAAATCAATTTCGATCATTTACCAACATTTCTTTTTTTAACTGTTTATAATTGAATGAGTACTCAATTTTTTGATGCAGAAAAAGGCAAAGATTGCCAAAGTGGTCAATGACTTGTGCAAGGCAGTAACTGAACAGGTTGGCACCTTCATTGAAGCAGTTGCCAAGATCGATGATGAGGAACCGGATGTTGATCCATATGTACAGCAGACATCAACGGGAACCGCTCCGTCACGCCGTGCTCCAAAAAGGAAGAGACGGGTTTCACCTATACCAGAAGAAGAAGAGTTCGCTGAGGAGGAGTAAGACGAAGATGATGAAATGGAAGTACCACAAGATGTTGAAGACGACGGGGAGACAGATGAGGATGAATCAGAGGAGGACAAAGAGGAGGAGGACAAAGAAGAGGATGATGATGAGGAGGAGGAGGAGGAGGAAGAGGAGGAGGAGGAGGAGGAGGAAGAGGAGGAGGAGGACAAAGGAAAATAGGACAAAGGAGAGGAGGAGGGCAAGGAAGAAGATAGTGAGGCAGAGGAGGAGGAACAAGAAAATGAGGCCAAAGAAGGAGATGGAAACAAAGCTGCAGCAATCGATGGTAGTGAGGGGGAAGGAGAGGACAAGGAAGAAGACGAGGATGCCGATCCTGATGATCAAGAGGGATCCAATGGAGGCAGTGACAGTTCAGATGATGATGATGACAATGCCCCTGGTTCTGGTGGTACAGGCGGCAACACAACCAGATCTGCCAACCCTGCCAGCAGGAGCAACTCAATGAGCAGCAGGAGCACACTACAGATGTTGATTGACAAAACTTGCTGGAAAGACAAGAATCTGCCAAAGTCAAAGAAAAATGATGAAGCGGAGTCTCAGGGCAGCATTGACATGTTCAAGCTGTGCAACATGAAGCCAGCTTTGCCAACCACCTTCCCTGTGCCAGATTTCCACGAGCGAGAGTTGTGTGACAAGATTGATTTTGCTGTTGACCACAATCTGTTCTTCTTGAGTGAGGCTGAAAAGAATCCAGTTGACATGGAGGAAGCAGGGAAGGGTCTTAATTGGGTTCATTCGAAGGATAAATACAAGGAATATTTGAAGCATCTTCCAGATATCAGCTCCAGCAAGAGCAAGGCAACATCTGTGGCAAACCCTCATGTGGTCCAGAAGAGCAAAGGAGTTACAATGAAGAAGAATCTAAAGTTGCCTCAAACCAAGCAACAGATGTCGAGGGTAGATGTAGAAATAAATGTGGACAAGGAAGCTGTGGCGCAAACTGTTGTGCCAATTGTAGTGATCAGAGAGCCAACCACCACTGAAGATGTGTCAGCAATACCTGTTGAGCCTACAACCATCACAGGAGTTCAACAGATCAAGGGGAAGATTCCTCTGTCAACAGCCCCACATAAACCAGCTAAGCAACAAAAGATTGTCAAGTTTGCCAAGTGCATAAAGGAGGAACAGGGCAGGGAAGGTGTGGGGTCCAGACACGAGACAGAACAACGTGCCACAGCCAACGCTGCAGGACTGCCAAGTTCTGCTAGTTTGGTGCCAACTCAGGCTGCAAAGGTGCCAACTGCAGATACCAGTATGCCAACTGAAGTGGTCACAGTCAAAACTAGCAGAGTTGTTCAGGAAGACTCAACTGCAACCGCAAGCCCCAAGGTGACAATTCATACAGATTCTTCAATACCAAACACGGAAGGAGGTTGTCAATCTGTCAAACTGCTGTCTCCAAGAGCTACCACAGAGCATCCAAGCAAGTCTGCATAGTTAGAAAATAAGGTTTAGGGTTTTCTGTGGGGCAAAGCCTCTCCACGTCTTTCTATATATATAACAATCAGCATACAATTACATACATACAGGGTACGTGTACATGACATGCTAGACCTATTTTAACACTCCCCCTCAATCTGAACTTCTACTCTGTACAAGGTTTAGATTGGTACTAAAACGGTCTAGCATCTGTCTGGTGGCTGGTTTAGTAAACACATCAGCCAGCTGATCGTTAGAAGAAATGAATTTGACGTCAAGAGCTCCAGAAGCAACACGCTCACGCACAAAGTGAAAATCAATCTCGATGTGCTTGGTACGTGCATGGAAAACTAGGTTGGCAGTCAGATATGTGGCCCCTAAGTTATCACACCAGAGAACCGGAACACGCTGCTGAGACACTCCAAGCTCTTTGAGTAGTGACTCTACCCAGATGGCTTCAGCAGCTCCATTCGCCAAGGCTTTGTACTCGGCCTCTGTGCTCGACCTCGACACTGTTGGTTGTTTCTTCGAACTCCAGGAAATGAGGTTCGGTCCAACGAATATGGCGAAACCTCCAGTTGATCGACGATCATCTGGACAACCTGCCCAATCTGCATCAGTGAAGATACTAATGCTAGTAGAGACAGCCTTGCGGAATTTCAGCCCTGTGTGCAACGTTCCTTTCACATAGCGTAAAATCCGCTTAACAGCTTCCCAATGAGCATCAGTGGGCTGTGAGAGAAACTGACACACCTAGTTCACTGCAAATGAAATATCCGGACGGGTGAGTGTTAAATACTGCAGTCCACCAACAACACCGCGATACCGGAAAGAATCATCGGTACTGAGAGGCCGTCCAGACACTCGTGCAAGCTTCTCGGAAGTAGATAGCGGTGTGGAAGTAGGCTTACAATTCTCCATGCTCACACGGTGTAAAAGATCCAAGGCATACTTCCGTTGAGTCAATGTCATCCCCCCTGAATTGTAGGACGCTTCCAGACCAAGAAAATACTACAACGGCCCAAGGTCCTTGATAGGAAAACTGGCAGCGAGGGCATGAACAAGACCATCAACCGCACGTGGAGAAGATCCGACAATGACAATGTCATCCACATAGACAAGCATATAGATCTGAACATCATGATAGCAAAAGAAAAACAGAGATGTATCTGCTTTGGAGGAGGCAAAACCCAAAGCGAGAAGACGAGCACTGAGCCGAGCGTACCATGCACGAGGGGACTGCTTGAGTCCATAGAGTGCGCGCTGAAGCTTGCACACATGCGAGGGAAAACGAGCATCCTCGAAACCAGGTGGCTGCTGCATATAGACGTCCTCGGAGAGATACCCATGAAGGAAAGCATTGCTGACATCAATCTGCCGAAGACTCCAACCGCGAGAAACAGCCAAGGCAAGAACCAAACGAACGGTGGCCGGCTTGACAACCGGACTGAAGGTATCACCATAGTCAATGCCAAGCTGTTGTGTGAAACCACAGGCGACCAGACGAGCTTTGTACTTATCAACAGAGCCATCCGGACGGTGCTTGGTCTTGAAGATCCATTTGCTCCCAACAACATTGACACCGCGCGGCCGAGGCACAAGAACCCAAGTCTTGTTGTGATGCAGAGCAGCGAGCTCATCAATCATCGCGGTACGCCAGGCAGTCTCACGGAGAGCATCGCGATGAGAGACATGCACCGCAAGAAACGCACGGCGACGGGGATCATAGCGGATAGTCCCGTCAGTAGGAACAAGAGCACAGCGAGTATGATCGCGAGTGCGGGTAACCATGGTGTGTGCAGGAGCAGCTGGGGGCGTCGCGGTCGAGGGAGCTGGACTCCCCTCAACAGAGGGCGACGCGAGCTGCGGTGGCAATGGCGGAGCAGCATCCTCGAGCACCGGGGCGGGGGACACCGCGTCACCGCGCGGCAAGGAGGCCGCGGAGGGGCCGGGCGAAGTGGCCGGGTCCGTGGACGGGCCGGTCGAGCCGGGCGAGGCGGTAGCCGATGGACCAGCCAGGCCGGGCGAGGCGACGACCGAGCCGGGCGACGCAGGAGCCGAGCAGGGAGACGTGCATGTCCCATGCACGTCGATCGCCAAGGAGGGCTGCGCGACGGCCACGTGGGGGCGGCGGGCAGAGGGCGTGCATGCGCCATGCACGTTGAGCGCCGGAGAGGGCGGAGCCGAAGAATCCTGCACAGAAGCAACAGGGCCTGGGACAGGCGTGTCAGTAGACAAATAGGACAAGTCGTATTTGCGCATATGGTCACCCGTAGCCGGTTCAGTGGGAGGAAAAGAGAACATCAGCCAAAGAAGAGACATCGACAGTGACCCCAGGAGTGGCATAGGGAAAAACAGACTCGTCGAAAACAACATCACGGGAGATGTAGATACGTCCCGTGGAACTATCAAGACACTTGTATCCCTTATGCATCAGACTGTAGCCCAAGAAAACACACATGGTGGATCGGAAAGCAAGTTTGTGTGCATTATATTTGCGCAAACTAGGCCAGCAGGCGCACCCAAAAGTGCGAAGAAACTTATAATCGGGGTGCACCTTAAGGAGACGATATATGGGTGTATCTTGTTGAAGAACAGGTGTAGGCATGCGATTAATGAGATAGCATGCCGCAAGGAATGCCTCATCCCAAAAACGCAATGGGAGAGAAGAATGAGCCAGCAAAGCAAGGCCTGTTTCAACAAGATGACGGTGTTTGCGTTCAGCAATGCCGTTCTGCTGAGACGTGTGCGGGCAAGACACACGATGAGAGATGCCAGTGCGTTGGAAATAACGATGCAACCGGTGATACTCACCACCCCAATCGGACTGAACAGCTATGATTTTAGTGTGGAGAAGACGCTCAACATGAGCCTGAAAGGCATAAAATACTTGCTCAACGTCAGACTTATCTTAAGGAGATAAATCCAAGAGAAGCGAGAGTAATCGTCAACAAAGCTCACATAATATTTATAACCTCCGGAAGAAGCAATAGCTGGCCCCCAAACATCAGAATGAATTAACTCAAGAGGCATAGTGGAAACATGATGTGATAAATGATAAGGCAATTGTCGACTTTTAGCACGCTGACAAGCATCACACACGGAAGTCTGACGTTCAGAAGAACACACTAAATCATTATTCCTAACAATGTTGTGAACAATATTATTCGAGGGATGACCGAGACGCTGGTGCCACTGGGACGGGGTGGTCTTGACGCTGAGGGACGCTTGGAGGGTGGAGGATGACGACGCGTGACCGAACGGGATGGGGTAGAGTCCACCATGACATCTACCATGAAGAAGGATTTTCTTCGTGGCCGTGTCCTTGACAAGGAAAAAGAAACGGTGAAATTCCACAAAAACATCATTATCAAGGACGAGATGATAAACGGAGAGAAGATGTTGATGAATGTGTGGTAGACGAAGAATATTGCGTAAACGAAGGGATGAACCAGGTATAGTGGAATGACCAATATGCGAAATAGACAAACCTGCACCGTTTGCCACTTGCACTTGATCCTTCCCGCCGTAGCGCTCGTGGAAGTGTAGATGATCAAGATCATTCGTCAGGTGGTCCGTCGCACCGGTGTCCAGAATCCAGTGCGGCGGCTCATGGGAGGAGGATGTGGACGCGGAGTTGGCGGCGCGGTGGTCATGATCATAGCGGCTGCGACAGTCGCCGGCCTCATTACCCCAATTCTTGCATATCTGGCACTGGGGACGCCAGCGGCGGTTGCGACCACCCCCGTTGCCACCTCCGTTTCCTCCTCCATTGCGGCTATTGCCGCCGTTGTTGTTGTTACGACCAGAGGGGTTGCCCTGGCTGTTGCCATAGCCGCTCGAGCTGGGCGGGAGGGAACCGGCGGAGGGGCGGCCGCCGCTCGGGCGGCCAGAATCGGAGGCTCGGCTGGAAGTGTTGTTGTAGACCGGTCGAGACGCGGCATTGGCGGAGGACTGCCAATCCTCGTGCTCGGACTGCTGCTGTTGAAGGGCCTCGTAGTGGAGAACGCTGGAGTAGAACACGGGGAACGTGATTGGCACGCCCGCGAAGTTCATGGAGGCGGCGATGGGGTTGAACGCCGAGCCGAGCCCGGTCAGCATGTAGTCGATGATCTCATCATCGCGAAGAGGAGAGCCGGCGGCGGCCATCGAGTCAGCGAGGGCCTTGACCTTCTGCATATACTCGCCGGCGGGACGATCTCCCTTGTGAAGCGCCTGAATCTGGCGCCGGAGGTTGCGCACACCGGCGCTGTTCTCGGCGGCGAACATGGTGTGCACGGCCGCCCAGGCGGCGGCGGCCGACCTGCAGCCAATGAGCTGCGCGGAGATCTCCACGCTCATCGAACCGAGGAGATGCCCGAGAACCTTCTGATCCAGCGTCCACCATTGCTCGTAGTCGGGGTTGGACACGGTGCGGGCGGCCTCGCCGGTGCCTGTCGTCACGGTCGGCGCCGGCGCGGTGGCCGAGCCATCGAGGAAGCCGTGGAGGCAAACTCCGGCGAAGTTGGGAAGGGCAAGAGCCCTCCAGAGCATGAAGTTGCTGCGGTCAAGCGAGACCGCGATGGGCGGAAGGACGGGGGTGGGAGCCGTCGCGGCGGGTGGGGCGATGACGGGGGCGATCGGGACGAGCGCGGAGGGGGTGGTGAGCGTGAGCGCAGAGGAGGGGGTCATCGTGGGTGCCGGCGCGGTGGACATCGAGGCGGCCGCGAGGAAACTGCGGCGGCGGCGGCGGGAGGAGAGGCGGCGGCGGCTAGGGTAGGCTTTGATACCAAGTTAGAAAATAGGGTTTAGGGTTTTCCGTGGGGCAAAGCCTCTCCACGTCTTTCTATATATATAACAATCAGCATACAATTACATACGTACAGGGTACGTGTACATGACACACTAGACCTATTTTAACATGCATCACCAAGAGCTGATTTTCACAACAGATTAACACAAGAGGAGGTGTTCAACATTGTAAGCAGGTGCAAGCCTCCCAGGCCGCCAACTACAACATTACTGCGAACCAGGTCAGCGAATGATGCGCCTGTGAATGTGCCGCAAGAAGATGCCCCTGGCCTTCAACCCATACGCAGATCAAATTCTTGCAGCTATCATGGTGACGGGTACTGCGATGCACCAACTTTCGACCTGGGCCTAGATGATGATGCTGGGCATGCTGCAGCACTTGCTCCAGCAGCACAAACAGGGGAAGCAATTGTGGTTGTCATAGACGAGGATGAGTTGGACCCAGCAACAACGAATGAAGGATGCGTTGCTGCTGATGCTGGCAAGGGATTAGCCCACCAGCCAGATGTTGGATCACTAGACAGCTGCCACACCCCGATATGCGGAGAACCAGCAGTTGACACGAGCAGTTCTTTAGGACCACCTATTGCACGAAGACAGAGGAGGGTAATAAGGCCCGGAGCATCTCAAAGGTCTCCATTCATTGATTACAACAAAAAGAAGACCTTCAACTCAAACGAGGCAGTCAAAAAGCTTTACGCTGCCATTGTGTATTGGGTCAGGCATATCCCAGGAGCAGATGATGAGAATACCAGGCAAGCCAACTCCCCACAACCTATGTACATATCTTTTTTCAGTTGCACAGTACAACCCACTTAGTTGCACAGCAAGCAGAGCATGTTGCATAGAATAGTGCTTTAAATTGCACACTTTTTGTTTTTTTAATTGCAAAGTAGAGTGGTGTAGTTGGGTAGGGCACGGGCACTTGTATCGCTACGATGTTCGAAAGCTAGCAGGGGATGCACGTCCAGGGCGCCCGTTGTGCCATTTTAGGGCGATGGAGAGCGGTTGTTCATTGTCCAGGGCTGTTGCTGTCAAGGGCAGGGGGTTTGAGATCTGTTCATGATTTATCCTAGTTCTTCTTCAAGTTCTATGTCGAGTTCAAGTTCTATGTTATTCTTCCCAGTTGGCTGCAACCATATATTAGTTGGTTGTCCATATGCTTAGCTGTTGCACTAGTTGTCTTACTGTTTGTACTAGTCGGTTCTCTACATGCTGTTCAGGCGCACAAGTTTGCCTACTGAGTTGGCTGCATCACTATACTAGTTGGCTGTCCATGTGTTCCACACTGGACACTAGTTGCCCTGCTTAGTTTGCTTACTGTTTTGTACTAGGTTGGCTGTCTACGCGTCGTTCAGTTTGCACAAGTTGCCTGATTAGTTGGCTGCATCCATGTACTAGTTGGTTGTCCACATGTTTTGCTTTTTTTGCATTAGTTGGTTTGTCTATTAGTACTAGGTTGGTTTCCTGTTTGTCTAGTTGGCTTCCTGTTTGTACTAGGTTGGTTTGTCTATTAGTCTGCTTAGTTGGGGGTTGGCTGTCTATTTAGTCTACTAGATGATGAGAACACCAGGCAAGCCAACTCCCCACAGCCTATATACATATTTTTTTCAGTTGCACAGTACCACCACTTAGTTGCACAGCAAGCAGAGCATTTTGCACAGAACAGTGCTTTAAATTGCAGACTATTGTTTTTTTTAATTGCACATTTTTTCTTTCTTTATGTGACCCTTCAAGCTAACTTTGTCTTTCTTTATGCAGCCCTGAGATAATCAGGTATGGTAATTTCTTCATTTCTTTGAAGGAGTTAGTTGACTCAATGAAGCCAAGCAGTGGCTTCCAAAAATTGTTATTGAGATTGGAATCATACACATCATGGATAACTTACCAGAAGGGTCAAAGAAAGTTGTCATGCCACTGAGGTTTTCTGTAAGTTTTTCAAAAACTTTATACCCTCTTCCTTTTTTGTACCACTTTTGTTGACCAGCCAGGGAGTCTTTTTATACCCTAGTGCTTGAGCCATATTTATAATTTTTCTGCAGATCAATTTACAGCAGGGTATCTACAATACGAATGAGATAAACAAGAAGTTTGAACACAAGAACCGTCTCGACAAGAAAGATTTGGTGAGTGCTGTGCCCACATGATCCATCTCATATTTGGCACTCACAGCATGTTCATTTGCACATGACACATCTATTAGTTGGCAAATACCTTCTGCCAACCTGTTTCAACTTTCACATCTCATTTTTGTAGTGTTTATTCTTACCTATAGTGTGTATCTGTATCTGAATCGTTCACGCGTGCAGGTCATGCTGTCAGTGCTTGAGTGCGATAATGTAAACGGCCGCGAAGGAGGCAGGCATTATTGGGTCTTCAACATCAACCTGAGGGACGGACGTTTCGAAGTCCTTGATTCAAACAGAAAGCTAGAAGACATTGAGTTGATGGACACCGCCTCTACGATTGCGGGGGTAGTACACCAGCTATGGAGGAAGCATTACCCAAAGCAGAGCATCGAGCACTTCCAGCTTATTAACATCGACGTACCGAAGCAGATTAGCAAGTAAGACAAGAAGCATTACATTGTTCTTTATTTTTTTCAATCAATCTGTAGTCTTTTAAAATTTCGTACTTGTACAATATTTAGTTTTTTAAGACACAAAACTAGTTTGCAATTTGTTTTTCATTTTTATGACTTTCTCAGTTGAACATTAGTAGTTGCACAGTGCCACATAATTAGTTGCACTGTGCCACATAAGTAGTTGCACAGGAACACATAATTAGTTGCACAGTGCCACAGAGTATATTGTCTTATTGGTTTTAAAAGCCTCCAACATTTTTTTTCTTTTTCCCCACTGCAGCAATGAGTGTGGTCTGTTCGCACTGTTTAACGCCACTGAGTGGAACGGGAGCCTACTGCCCAACTATGAGCCCAAGGAAGATCTCAACCTCAGGAAGAAGCTGGCATATGATTGGGTCACCAGCCCGCACAACTCTGCCCCATGGAGGAAGGTGCTGAGATTCAAAAAGGACTAGGTCAGTACACTTTTTTATTCTTTTGCCATTTTTTCGATGCCTTGCAGGTTTGCACAATTTTTATAAACATTTTTGTAGTTGCATACTAGTAGTATTTCTTTTGCGACTAAATGTCATCACTTTTGTTCACACATTACAAGAACTGGGCATACAATTGTTCGACAAGTAAATATTAAATGATTTGCCAACAAAGGCACAAATAGCAACCATTTTTACACAGTGCATTAACTAATTCAAGGAAAACAACTTAGAGAGGAGAAAGCATAGTTGCTGTATGTGTCCACTTTTTGCCCCCTAAATTGCTCAAAAACCATCATTCTTTTCCTTTTTCCCTTTTTTGATACAAACGATACAAGAGAATCACAACAGCCTGAGTGGACACACACCAGCAGTGTGCTCTGTAGATTGGCAGTGGCTGCATTTGTTTTTCTTCTTTGGGTGTAGCTCCAGCGCCGATTTGTACTGTCGACTCTTCGCCCTACCCTTTGTAGTAGACCTTGGAGGATCCCTAGGCACAAAATCATCATAGGCTTGTGCTGGGGATGGAGCCTCCAACTGGGCAGGACCATCATGAGCTTGTGTTTGATCACCTGTGGAATAATCATATAAAAAGTTTAGTTTTTTTCCGCGCAACCATGACTGATGTTCTCTGCAACCACACAGCTTATGCTGTGTGCAAATTAAGTTAAAAAGAAAACCTGTAGTAGCACGGCCCGTCATGCCACTTGGTTGGTAATCACCTGTAGCCAGTACAAGAAAAAGCAAGTTAGTTTGTTTGTCTTGATGCTTGAACTAACAGAGCGCGCGCAACTGGGTAGCCTGTTCTGAGCAACTGGCACCATGATGTGCGCAACTGAAATCACACACACTTGCTTGGGGAGTTGGGGCAGGTAATTACCTGGACGACGAGCCCTCTGAGTACTCGCTGTAGTGCCATTGGGAGGAGCATGCGGGGCACTGCTTGTTGGGCCAGGCAGGGAAGGAGGTGGAGGACCATGTTGTGTAGGGCCTGGAGGTGGAGGAGGTCCTCGAGGGTTGCCATCAACTATAGCCAGAACAGGAAAAACCAGTTAGTTGTTTTATCTTGATGCTCATAGCGTGCGCAACTGGGTAGCATGTTCTGTGCAACTGGGCACCATGATGTGTGCAATTGAAATCACACACCTAGTTAGATGGGGTGTTGGGCAGGTAATTACCTGGATGACGAGCCCTCTGAGTACTCCCTGTAGGGCCATTAGGAGGAGCACGCGGGGCACTGCTTGTTGGGCCAGGCGGGGGAGGAGGTGGAGGACCATGCCGTGTAGGGCCTGGAGGTGGAGGAGGTCCTCGAGGGTTGCCATCATCTGATGGCCCCGTGGCAGCAGTCGGTTTTTTCTTTTTCTTGGACTTGTTCAGGTGGCCGATCTCGGTACGTGCTGCGCGCATATGCTTGTATACAATAGCTTGTGCTGGATCAGAACCACTCGCAAACTTTGCTAGTTTCCGAAATTCGTCTATCATGTTCCTCTCCCTTATCTGCTTCTTTGATTGAGGAGGCATTTCATCCGGTTGCTCATAACCAGTCCCCGGCGCACTAGGTACAATAGTAGGTGTCCACCGTCTTAGCAGGTACCTTTCCGGTATGACATCAACTCCAATATGGGTGAACACCTTGAGGATGTGGCAACAGAGGATGTCGTCCTTGTCCATTTTACAACACTCACACAAATAGGAACCCTCCTCCACCCTTGCCTGCACCAAGTAGTTTCTAGAACCATATTTGGCAACAAATTCCTGGTTCGATCTGAGCTCAAATATATCAGCACCAACTTGGAATGCATTATAACGTCCAATCAGCTCAAACTCTTCTCTGAACTTGCGGTAAAGGTCCCTAGTGTAGGTTTTGTAAGCTTGCTTCTCTATTGGGAAGTTGGACCACAGCTCAATCTCAAGGTGTTTTGTCCTGTAATCATTGCAGCCTTCCTTGGCAAGGATGTGGTTCTGAATTTTTTCATATTGCTTGACGAAGTTCAGCATCGAGTTGTGTGGGTTCACATATCTTTTTAGGACGGCGTTGAATCCCTCACTACGCAGTGTAGACTGCAGGAAGGGGAAGAACCTGTGTTTGAAGTAGCACGGCACCCAAGTTGACCTGTAATCGTACAACTTCTCAAAGTGTGTGTGTCATAGCCTCGTACTTCACCATTAACCTAGCCCAATTCTGTTCAAACTCGTCTGGCGTGAAGCTGAAGTCAACACAGTAGTTGAAATCATTAGAGAGCCCTGGATTCCGGCACAACAGCCAACCAACTTTTTCCTGGGCCTTCTTCATGATGTGCCATCGACAACATCTGTCACATCCCTAGCTTCTGACATTGCACTAGGCTAACTTCATGTGTGCATCATGTTTAAACTTTGAAAGAAACTTGAAATGGGGATTGCCTAAACCCTAGCATTAAAGGAATTCACTAGGTTCAACCAAAATATTTCCAGTAAATCCAAATGGCTTTCAAAAATGTTCATCATTTCTGGAAAATGCTGGAAACAGTAACCAGAGGTGATGCACATTTTTCCATGACATATTTGGGCTCTGGATTAAATCATACTCTATTTGCATTTGGGCATTTAAATGCTATTAAATATTTTAAATGCTCAAATAATCATAAACTAAAATGTTTACTGTAGGATATATTCCCAACAGTGATCATGAGTAGTTTCATGATTTTTGGAAGTGTCTAAGTATTTTTAATAAAGCCCTAAAGACTACAAAATATTAGAAAACAAAAACAAATAACAAAAAGAGAGAGAAAGGAAACCTACCTGGCCTCACCTGTCGCAGCCCAGCTGGCCAGCCCACCTGGCCGGCCCAGCCCAGCGCCGCTGCCAGTCATCTCCCACCTCTCGCCAGTAGGACGAGAGGCGTGTGGCCGCCGTGCACGCTGGCCACGCGCCATGCCACCTCCTGCTTCCGCCGCTTCTGGAGCCAGCCCTGAGTGCCACGCACTCCCCCTCGCCCCCTGCACCTCTCCTCTCTCCCCCTGGACCCCAACCCCTCCTCTGCTTCCCTCTCGCGCGCACCACCGAACGGAGCCGTCGCCACCGTCGCCGTTCGTCGTGGCCACCGAGCCCTCCCTCGCCTAGCTAGGATGTCCAGCAGCACCGCCATCGTCTCCTACGTCTCCTCGACGAAGGAAGCAAGCCCCGACGCCCGGAAGCGTCGCCATCGAGCTCATCCCCGCCGCCTCTGGCCGGAGATCGCCGGCGTCGATCCGCCTCGTCCAAAGCCGTCCCCGAGACCACTGACCTACCCTACGGAATCACTGTGAGCCCCTGAACCGTTTCCCCTACTCCCGTGCTCGATTTCGAGCTCTAGCTAGACTAGCCACCGTGCCCGAAGCTTGCCGCCGCATGAGCTCGTCGCCGCCGTGGCTCCGGCGACCAAATGGCCCCGCGCGTGCGTCCGTTGCACTCGCGACGTCCCGTAGAGCAATGCTAGCACGATAGCCGGTTTGTTTGCAAGCCGCAGCGCTAACCCCGCACCCACCTGAACTCCGGCGGCCGCAAAAGAGCTCGCCGCCGTCGACTCCGGTCACCACAGGCCCAGCCACCACCACCATTCGACGCGCACCGGCAAGGGCTCTCCAACGCGCCCAGCTATGGCTCGAACCGTGCCTCATAGCGCGATCCCGAGCACCAGCTTCGCCTCTGGCCTCGCCGGCGATTAGCCGCCGGCCTAATCCCGGCGCTTAGCGCTAATGACACCTGGTTAACCCCCCTATCTCACTGACACCTGGGGCCCACGCCCTAATTAACCCGGGGTTTACTTTGTCTAGTTTAAACTAACCTCGAGGGTCCCACAGGTCAGGTTGACCTGGCCACGTCAGCGTTGACCTGGACCCACTGGTCAGCCTCTGTTCCTGCCTGGTCACACTGACATACGGCACCCACGTGTCAGGTTTGACCTGGACCGTGGCCCGTTGACCTGCTGACGTCAGCATGATGTCATGCTGACGCAGTATTGGTTTTCTGGATTTAAAATAATTCAGAAAATTCCAGAAAATCCTATAAACTTCTAAAAATCATAGAAAATAATCTATAACTCAGATTGAAAAGATTTATATATGAAAAATAATCAAAAAAATCCAATCTATCCATCTGTACTGGTTTCATGCATGTCTAAACAACTTAACCTTGCTGTTTAGTTCAAAACATGATAAGGCACTATTTAAATTCATAATTTGAGTTTGGGATTGAACCTTTGGTTCAAAATGACCCAAACCCATCTGTTTGTAGTTGCATTAGTCAAAACACATTCATATTGCCATCTCTTAGCATGCATCATAATTGTTGCATTGCATTGATCGTGTTCTTCCTTGTTTGCCGGTGGTTGTCCCCTCTCAATAGACGTGGTTCCGACAATGAGTTCGATGACACTGATGAAGAGCTATATGATCTTCGGAAGTGCCAGGCATGCAAAACCCCCTTGTTCATTCTGATACAAACCCACTCTCTCGCCCCTGCTCTCTTTTACTGCATTAGGACAACAACAATTCATCTGTTACTTGCTGCGGTAGCTGAACCCCTTTATCCTCTGCATGACCTGTCATTGCCACAGTAAATAGATGAAACCCACTAGCATGAGTAGGAGTTATTTGAGCCCTGATGTGCCTACTCATTCATGCTTGTTTGTCATGCCTGCTACTGCTTAGAGTTGAGTCGGGTCTGATTCATCGGGGATGAATTGGAGCAGTGATGAACATGTCCTACTGTGTGTGAGCTAAGTGTGTGAACACGATTTGGTAAAGGTAGCGGTGAGAGGCCATGTAGGAGTACATGGTGGGTTGTCTCATTGAAGCCGTCCTCAGGAACTGAGTTCTGTGTTTGTGATCCATGATACAGTTACTACCACGCATTGGGCCCGAAACAAATGGACCCTCTCGGCTTCTTAATCGCCCTTGTCCTCTGTCCAGGAGTTGCAAGTAGTTTCTGGTGTTTGTAGTATGCTGGAGGCCGTGGGCAGCGCTGACCCGAGGGGTGGGCTGTGATGCGGTAGGCACGTGGCCGGGTATGCCGGGCGCCCGTTGGTGTCGCGGAACCCTGTACACATCATTCGGGGCCGTATGAGGAAACCTCGGCCAGACTCCCTGCGGATGGAACCTGAGTAGGCGATAAACCTGGACTAGAGACTTGAGTGTTTAGGTAGGCTGTGGCCGACACCCTCGCTGGGCTTCTGCTTGAAGGTTGCCGAGTACATGTCGTGTAAACGGCGGTAAGTGGTGAGAGCGTGTGTGTCGAAGTACACCCCTGCAGGGTTAACATCATCTATTCGAATAGCCGTGTCCGCGGTAAAGGACTTCTGGGTTGCCTATAACAGTTCATAGACAAGTGAAAGTGGATACTCTAAAATGCGCAAGATAAGCGTGAGTGCTATGGATGGCGTTCTCGTAGGGAGACGGGAGCGGATCCATAGTGGAGTATTGATATGGTGATTATGTGGACTCGTGTGCGCCACCTCAAAAGAGTTACTTGCAATCGTAGTTAGGATAGCCACCGAGTCAAAGCTGGCTTGCTGCAGTTAAACTCCACCACCCCCTTTGTTGATACCGATGCATATGTAGATAGTTCTGATGTAAGTCTTGCTGGGTACATTTGTACTCACGTTTGCTTAATTTATGTTTTTGCAGAGAGACTTCAGTCTCGCTAGTAGTTCCGCGTGGACTTCGACGTTTAGCTTGTTACCTCAGCTACGATCTTGTGCCCTCGGCAGGATCTAGTAGATAGTCAGGCTTCTAAGCCTTTTCCATTTATAGTTGTCTGTACTCGGACATGTTAAGCTTCCGCATGTGTTTGACTTGTATGCTCTGAATGCTGGGTCGAGAGACCCATGTTTGTAATATCTGGCTCTTCGGAGCCTAATGAATAAATACTTGAGTCGTAGAGTTATGTTGTGATGCCATGTTGTATTTACACATATCGAGCATATTGTGTGTATGATTGAAATGTGTGGTATGTGTGGGATCCGACAACCTAGTTGTTTATCCTTGGTAGCCTCTCTTATGGGGAAATGCAGTCTTGTGCTTCCATGAGCCATAGTAGTCCGCTACAGCCCGGTTCACCGGAGTCCTGCTAGCCCAGCACTACTGCTCCGAAACACTTGACTGGCCGGCATGTGATTCACTTCGTTCCTGTGTCTGTCCCTTCGGGGAAATGTCACGCGGTGACATCCGGAGTCCTGCCTAGCCTGCTACAACCCTGGTTCCCGGAGTTCTGTTAGCCCAGTGCTACAGCCCGGATTCGCACGCTGCTGACCGACATGCTCGATGTTGATTCACGTATGCCTGTCCCCGTAAGTTAGTGCCACTTTGGGTTCACGACTAGTCATGTCGGCCCGGGTTCTCTGTCATATGGATGCTAGCGACATTATCATATACGTGAGCCAAAAGGTGCAAACGGTCCCGGGCCATGGTAAGGCGACACCCGTGGGAATACCGTGCGTGAGGCCGCAAAGTGATATGAGGTGTTACAGGCTAGATCGGTGTGACTTAGAATCGGGGTCCTGACAGCGTTGGTATCAGAGCCTGACTGCCTGTAGGATTACCAAGCCAAACTGGTCGAAGTTGAGTCTAGAAATGCTTTAGTTATATAAGGGAATTGATTGCGGAAGGGAACGTAAGGTTCTTTTTACTCCTTTACCTTATGCCCTTCTGATCTGAGTCACCCTCTTCTCTTCTATGGGGATTAAGAACTAGGTTTCTCATCTTCTATCAGGATCACGTGTTACTAATCCGTAGTAACTTATAGGACTGTTGGTTACAAGCCCCAGTTCAGTTTCTACTACTTCTGTGTATCCATAGCTGGCCTCAAATTCTTGATATTGTGATGATCGAGTGGTTACGCCACCATTTTGCAGGATGTCTTAAATCTTTTTGAGCATTTACAGCCGTTATGCTGTCCGAGTCATCCCAGGCTTCTAAATAATCTGATGCACTTGCAAATCCCTTCTTTCCGTTCTCGATGTTCCTTTGGGCCAGATTAACCACACTGATCGTTGAGTTGAGGTACTCTGTTGCCTTGACATATATGTTGGAGTTATTATTATGACCCTAGGTGTCATAGAGGACCACTCAGTAATCTAGCAATGCGTTGTATCCCCAGTGTGATGATTCTGGCCATTATTCTCGAAAGCATCCCGTGATGCCATTTAGTTAGTAGGCATTCTATTTCTGGGTTCTTGAACCCAAGATTCACTCTACGTAATTCGTGTAGCTAGTGTTTGCTTGTTCCCTTAGGATATTAGTAACCTTTGTGATAGTCTTCGAGGTCCGTGGTATATCGTTCTTCCAAATACCATGAACCATTCTTGGCAGGAGTTCTTTTGAACCAAAAGATCACAACCAGGGCGCCCTTGAGGAGTACTCCATTCATATTGTGACTCTGCTAGTCCTTCCTCCTCTGCATGGGTTATCCGGAAGAAATATGTTGAATTTGTTCGACATACTAATCCATGCATCCACAACTTAGAAAAACATATGTTCCTTTGGGTTGTCCCTCTTTAGTTATTTTCTGGCCCTCGTCTATCAATTGATAGTCAGGAGTAATTGTGCATTTGTGTTATCGATGCCTATTATTCTTGTGGTCTGTCAAGCCATTCTAATCCGGAATGACTAGGAGAAACAAACTCCAGTACCTTATCCATTTCTTGGATTGGTCAAAGTAGTTGTATTCCGCAGATCAAAATGCCAATCCAGCTTTTGTTCTGTTCTACCTCGGAGTATTACCCTCTTTATGTCAGAATTGTCATGAGAATTGCACCATCTCTCACGAATTCTTAACGCAGTGATACTTCTCGCCATCATTGCTCATTCCTCGTTTCCGTGTTGTCACAACCGGAATGCCGACAGGTGAACTATGATGTGTGAAATCTATACTCCTAGCAACTCCGTTGCTTGGTAGTTAAAGGACAATAATTTCATCCTTAGCGTGTTGGTTACTGAATCACATCCTAAGGTTGATCGTGCTACCCAGTCCTTATTCCCGGTGCACCTTTCGATCAATGAGTTAGGATAGTGTCAGTCCTTGCTTATTCGGTCATATCGTCTTGCTCTGAAAAGCAAGATCGTTCTCGAGCTTAGTAACATATCGGTGGTTCGTGATGTTCTGAATATCTTCTCGGATGTATTACCAGGTTGTCACCTGACCGCTATGTTGAGTTCGTGATCATGTTGGTTTTCCTCCAAACCACCCATTCTCCAAGAATCTGTGTTGGATACCCCTGAGCTAGTTGGTCAAGCTAAACAACAACTTGGAGAGTTGGAAGATAAAAACTTGTCTAACTTAGTTCATTTCCAAAGGGATATCTTGTGTTGTGTGTTGTAGAAAGATGATTTCTTCATTGATTGGTCCTCGTGATCAATTAATGGACCTATCATCTTAACCAAACTTTGATTTGAGTATGGGCTATCATCAAATCAAATCAGAACCAACGATGTTCGTAATGTTGTCTTACTCGTGGTTGATTCCTCGAGCATACACCATTACATCTTTTGGTCTGACCAATGCTATCACCGTGTTCACTTAATTGTGGAATTCCATCTATATGGAAGCCTAGATGGTTTGTTGTTGAGCCCATCGACAACATCCTTATCTCCTCCATGATTTGGTTGAACATCTAAGTTAGCGTTGGAAACTTTTGAAAGCATCTTCCTCGTGTTAGCTCATGAAGTTTATGTTTTGATGGAAGAAGTGACTTCCTCTAGTTCACGTGCATATGATGCAAGTTGCCGCCGTGAACTTGAGAAAGTTTGTTTCGCTTCCTCTGGAATCATCCCAAGTCAGTCATGCATACGTGCGAAGTATTCTTTGGTCTGGAGACTTGCAACCTTCATTCTATATGAATCCCTAGCACACCAAGCCACTGATTGATTTGTTCAAGGAAAAGAAGTTCTTAAGTGCTATTCCTTAAGGACCCAAAGGTACATGCGCATGACTTCGCTCTCCGCAATGATGGTTCCTAATCAGAACTCGGTAGTGTTTTATTCTAAGACTACTATGTGGTCATGCTTGTCTGGGACAGCGTGTTCACATGTTGTAGCAGAACCAGCTCATGTTTTGGAGCTTGCTATCGTAGTTCATCCCCCTGAGAATCTCGCAACGTCATCTCGTCGATTTGTGTTGCAAACCTTCATTTTTCTTCCTAGACTCGATGAGTCTGGAATATCCTGCCACCAACTAGATCTGAATCTCGGGCAGATGTGATGGTTGGAACGTTTCCCAAGAGCTATAATATTGGTCTCTCGGTAACTGGTAGAGTGGATGTCGTGGCCAACACACCCAACCGGAAGACCTATTATTATAGTATCTTGATTGAGGAAGTTGGCCACCTCTCCATAAGGATTTCGTAAGATTCTACTTCCGTAGATATTCCTTATGGATTCTTGTGCTCCCGAAGTCCGACCTTTTACTTGATGTTCTACGTACCAAACCATTTTAATAAATGGGTTGCACTATCACATCAAGGAGAACATTAGAAGCGGAGTGCTAAATGTCTCTCGGTCGATCGTTCAGATTTCGTCCCCTTGGCCTCGCTAAGGTGAAATCCTAGAAGGTGTTATCTTCCTTTGCATCTGCATCATCCATCACTATTCATCATGGTAGTATGTTGTGTTGCCAGGATCCTCAACACGGATATTGGTAAAACCTTGATGAATATGGAAATGCTCAAGTTCTTGAGAGCACGCGCAAGCAAATCATCCATTTCGTTGTCTTCAACAAGGTAGTCCACATCGTCCATTCTAGCCCGAGTGTGTCGTTCTCCCGAACTCCCTCGAACGATCGTTTGTGATTGCCTTAGGCTGGCATAAAGAGTTTCAATGATATTTATATCAAAAGTAATTCTTTTTGCCACTTGAGGGAATAATTCTACGAGTCACCTTTCCCAAGGTGTCCCATTATGGAATCATGGCAATTTTCCTCGCTACTTTGAAACCCTCGTCAAATTGTTTCTTCCGTCCCTCCTGATGCATGTTTTGCCTCTCAGCTCCAGAGATGTTTCTATGTCCCATTCCGTGAGTTGATCTTGTGATCATTAAGATGATCCTAAGTTGCTCGAACCTCAGGAAGATTGATTCTTCTAAAAATTCTCCCTTTCTACTCGTTGTCATGTTGGATGTAGTTCAAAGCAAGACGTTGAGATCAAGGGGATGCAATGAATCAACATCCTCGAGAAAGACATCTGGATCGTGAAGATTGTGTTAGCTTGTGTTCCTCTGTCTTCTTACCTCACGACCTGAATCTCGGGACGAGATTCTTGTTTAGTGGGGGTGAGTTGTCACATCCCTAGCTTCTCATATTGCACTAGGCTAACTTCATGTGTGCATCATGTTTAAACTTTGAAAGAAACTTGAAATGGGGATTGCCTAAACCCTAGCATTAAAGGAATTCACTAGGTTCAACCAAAATATTTCCAGTAAATCCAAATGGCTTTCAAAAATGTTCATCATTCCTGGAAAATGCTGGAAACAGTAACCAGAGGTGATGCACATTTTTCCATGACATATTTGGGCTCTGGATTAAATCATACTCTATTTGCATTTGGGCATTTAAATGCTATTAAATATTTTAAATGCTCAAATAATCATAAACTAAAATGTTTACTGTAGGATATATTCCCAACAGTGATCATGAGTAGTTTCATGATTTTTGGAAGTGTCTAAGTATTTTTAATAAAGCCCTAAAGACTACAAAATATTAGAAAACAGAAACAAATAAAAAAAAGAGAGAGAAAGGAAACCTACCTGGCCTCACCTGTCGCAGCCCAGCTGGCCAGCCCACCTGGCCGGCCCAGCCCAGCGCCGCTGCCAGTCATCTCCCACCTCTCGCCAGTAGGACGAGAGGCGTGTGGCCGCCGTGCACGCTGGCCACGCGCCGTGCCACCTCCTGCTTCCGCCGCTTCTGGAGCCAGCCCCGAGTTCCACGCACTCCCCCTCGCCCCCTGCGCCTCTCCTCTCTCCCCCTGGACCCCAACCCCTCCTCTGCTTCCCTCTCGCGCGCACCACCGAACGGAGCCGTCGCCACCGTCGCCGTTCGTCGTGGCCACCGAGCCCCCCCTCGCCTAGCTAGGATGTCCAGCAGCACCGCCATCGTCTCCTACGTCTCCTCGACGAAGGAAGCAAGCACCGACGCCCGGAAGCGTCGCCATCGAGCTCGTCCCCGCCGCCTCTGGCCGGAGATCGCCGGCGTCGATCCGCCTCGTCCAAAGCCGTCCCCGAGACCACTGACCTACCCTACGGAATCACGGTGAGCCCCTGAACCGTTTCCCCCTACTCCCGTGCTCGATTTCGAGCTCTAGCTAGACTAGCCACCGTGCCCGAAGCTCGCCGCCGCATGAGCTCGTCGCCGCCGTGGCTCCGGTGACCAAATGGCCTCGCGCGTGCGTCCGTTGCACTCGCGACGTCCTGTAGAGCAACGCTAGCGCGATAGCCAGTTTGTTTGCAAGCCGCAGCGCTAACCCCGCACCCACCCGAACTCCGGCGGCCGCAAAAGAGCTCGCCGCCGTCGACTCCGTGTTGGGAATCGTAGCATAATTTAAAATTTTCCTACGCTCACCAAGATGCATCTATGGAGTCTACTAGCAACAAGGGGAAAGGAGTGGATCTACATACCCTTGTAGATCGCGAGCGGAAGTGTTCCAATGAACGTGGATGACGGAGTCGTACTCGCCGTGATCCAAATCACCGATGACCGAGTGCCGAACGTACGGCACCTCCGCGTTCAACACACGTACGGTGCAGCGACGTCTCCTCCTTCTTGATCCAGCAAGGGGGAAGGAGAGGTTGATGGAGATCCAACAGCACGACGGCGTGGTGGTGGATGTAGCGGCTCTCCGGCAGGGCTTCGCAAGCTTCTGCGAGAGAGAGAGAGGTGTTGCATGGGAGGAGGGAGGCGCCCAAGGCTTAGATGTTGCTGCCCTCCCTTCCCCCACTATATATAGGGCCAAGGGAGAGGGGGGGGGGCTCAGCTTTGCCCCTTCCTCCAAGGAAGGGTGTGGCCAGGGGGGAGTCCTTCCCCCCCAAGGCACCTCGGAGGTGCCTTCCCCCTTTAGGACTCTCCTTTTTTTCTTATCTCTTGCGCATGGGCCTCTTGGGGCTGGTGCCCTTGGCCCATATAGGCCAAGGCGCACCCCTTATAGCCCATGTGGCCCCCCCGGGGCTGGTGGACCCCCTTGGTGGACCCCCGGACCCCTTTCGGCACTCCCGGTACAATACCGATAAAGCGCGAAACTTTTCCGGCGACCAAAATAAGACTTCCCATATATAAATCTTTACCTCCGGACCATTCCGGAACCTCTCGTGACGTCCGGGATCTCATCCGGGACTCCGAACAACTTTCGGGTTTCCGCATACATATATCTCTACAACCCTAGCGTCACCGGACCTTAAGTGTGTAGACCCTACGGGTTCGGGAGACATGCAGACATGACCGAGACGCCTCTCCGGTCAATAACCAACAGCGGGATCTGGATACCCATGTTGGCTCCCACATGTTCCACGATGATATCATCGGATGAACCACGGTGTCGAGGATTCAATCAATCCGTATGCAATTCCCTTTGTCAATCGGTATGTTACTTGCCCGAGATTCGATCGTCAGTATCCCAATACCTTGTTCAATCTCGTTACCGGCAAGTCTCTTTACTCGTACCGCAATGCATGATCCCGTGACTAACGCCTTAGTCACATTGAGCTCATTATGATGATGCATTACCGAGTGGGCCCAGAGATACCTCTCCGTCACACGGAGTGACAAATCCCAGTCTCGATCCGTGCCAACCCAACAGACACTTTCGGAGATACCCGTAATGCACCTTTATAGTCACCCAGTTACGTTGTGACGTTTGGCACACCCAAAGCACTCCTACGGTATCCGGGAGTTGCACGATCTCATGGTCTAAGGAAAAGATACTTGACATTGGAAAAGCTCTAGCAAACGAAACTACACGATCTTTTATGCTATGCTTAAGTTGGGTCTTGTCCATCACATCATTCTCCTAATGATGTGATCCCGTTATCAATGACATCCAATGTCCATAGTCAGGAAACCATGACTATCTGTTGATCAACGAGCTAGTCAACTAGAGGCTTACTAGGGACAGGTTGTGGTCTATGTATTCACACATGTATTACGATTTCCGGACAATACAATTATAGCATGAATAATAGACAATTACCATGAACAAAGAAATATAATAATAACCATTTATTATTGCCTCTAGGGCATATTTCCAACAGTCTCCCACTTGCACTAGAGTCAATAATCTAGTTCACATCACCATGTGATTAACACTCACTGGTCACATCACCATGTGACCAACATCTAAAGAGTTTACTAGAGTCATCAATCTAGTTCACAGCATTATGTGATTATCACTCAATGTGTTCTGGTTTGGTCATGTTATGCTTGTGAGAGAGGTTATTAGTCAACGGGTCTGAACCTTTCAGAACCGTGTGCTTTACGAATATCTATGTCATCTTGTGGATGCTACCACGCGCTATTTGGAGCCATTTCAAATAATTGCTCTACTATACGAATCCGGTTTACTACTCAGAGTCATCCGGATTAGTGTCAAAGTTCGCATCGACGTAACCCTTTACGACGAACTCCTTTCCACCTCCATAATCGAGAAAATTCCTTAATCCACTAGGTGCTAAGGATAAGTTCGACCGCTGTCATGAGATCCTTTCCCGGATCACCATTGTACCCTCTTGAACAACTCATGGCAAGGCACACTACATGTGCGGTACACAGCATAGCATACTATAGAGCCTATGTCTAAAGCATAGGGGACGACCTTCGTCCTTTCTCTATCTTCTGCTGTGGTCAGGTCTTGAGTCTCACTCAATACTCACACAATACTCACACCTTGTAACACAGCCAAGAACTCCTTCTTTGCTGATCTATTTTGAACTCTTTCAAAATCATGTCAAGGTGTGCTGTCTTTTGAAAGTATCATCAGGCGTCTTGATCTATCTCTATGGATATTGATGCCTAATATGTAAGCAGCTTTATCCAGGTCTTCCTTTGAAAAACTCCTTTCAAACAACCCTTTATGCTTTCCAGAAATTTTACATCATTTCGGATCAACAATACGTCATTCACATATACTTATCAGAAATGTTGTAGCGCTCCCACTCACTTTATTGTAAATACAAGTTTCTAACAAACTTTGTATAAACCCAAAAACTTTGATCACCCCATCAAAGCGTATATTCTGACTCCGAGATGCTTGCTCTGATCCATGGAAGGATCGCTGGAGCTAACATACCTTTTAGCATCCTTAGGATCGACAAAACCTTTCTGATTGTATCACATACAACCTTTCCTTACGAAAACTGGTAAGGAAACTTGTTTTGACATCCATCTGCCAGATTTCATAAATGTAGCTAATGCTAACATGATTCCGACGGACCTAAGCATCGCTACGGATGAGAAAAACTCATCGTAGTCAACTCCTTGAACTTGTGAAAATACTCTTTGCCACAAGTCGAGCTTCATAGAAGGTAACATTACCGTCCATGTCCGTCTTCTTCTTAAAGATCCATTTATCTCAATGGCTTGCCGATCATCGGGCAAGTTCACCAAAGTCCATGCTTTGTTCTGATACATGGATTCTATCTCGGATTTCATGGCCTCGAGCCATTCGTCGGAATATGGGCCCACCATCGCTTCTCCATAGCTCGTAGGTTCATTGTTGTCTAGCAACATGACTTCCAAGACAGGATCACGCATTACTCTGAAGTAGTGCGCATCCTCGTCGTCCTACGAGGTTTGGTAGTGACTTGATCCGAAGTTTCATGATCACTATCATAAGCTTCCACTTCAATTGGTGTAGGTGCCACAGGAACAACTTCCTGTGCCCTGCTACACACTAGTTGAAGCGACGGTTCAATAACCTTATCAAGTCTCCACCATCCTCCCACTCAATTCTTTCGAGAGAAACTTTTCCTCGAGAAAGGACTCGTTTCTAGAAGCAATTACTTTTGCTTCCAGATCTGAAATAGGAGGTATACCCAACTGTTTTTGGGTATTCTATGAAGATGCATTTATCCGCTTTGGGTTCGAGCTTATCAGCCTGAAACTTTTTCACATAAGCATCGCAGCCCCAAACTTTTAAGAAACGACATCTTAGGTTTCTATAAACGGTGTCGTCTCAACGGAATTGCGTGGTGCCCCTTTTAAAGTGAATGCGGTTGTCTCTAATGCCTAACCCATAAACGATAGTGGTAATTTGATAAGAAACATCATGGTATGCACCATATCCAATAGGGTGCAGTTATGATGTTCGGACACACCATCACACTATGGTGTTCCTGGCGGTATTAATTGTGAAACACTTTCCACAATGTCTCAATTGTGTGCCAAACTCGTATCTCAGATACTCATCTCTATGATCATATCACATACATTTTATCCTCTTGTCACGACGATCTTCAACTTCACTCTGAAATTGCTTGAACCTTTCAATAATTCAGACTAGTGTTTCATCAAGTAAATACACTCAGTATCTACTCAAATCATCTGTGAAGTAAGAACATAACGATATCCACTGCATGCCTTAGCATTCATTGGACTGCATACATCAAAATGTATTACTTCCAATAAATTGCTCTCTTGTTCCATCTTACTGAAAACGAGGCCTTTCAGTCATCTTGCCCATGTGGTATGATTTGCATGTCTCAAGTGATTCATAATCAAGTGAGTCCAAACGATCCATCTGTATGGAGTTTCTTCATGCATATATACCAATAGACATGGTTCGCATGTCTCAATCTTTTCAAAAATGAGTGAGTCCAAAGATCCATCCACATGGAGCTTCTTCATGCGTTCTATACCAATATGACTCAAATTGCAGTGCCACAAGTATGTGGTACTATCATTACTATCTTATATCTTTTGGCATGAACATGTGTATCACTACGATCGAGATTCATTTTAGGTGCAAGACCATTGAAGGTATTATTCAAATAAACAGAGTAACCATTATTCTCCTTAAATGAATAACCGTTTTGCGGTAAACATAATCCAATCATGTTCAACGCAAACACCAAATCTCGATGGTAGAGGGAGCATGCGATGCTTGATCACATCAACCTTGGAAACACTTCCAACACATATCGTCATCTCACCTTTAGCTAGTCTCCATTTATTCCACAGCTTTTATTTCGAGTTACTAACACTTAGCAACCGAACCAGTATCTAATACCCTGGTGCTGCTAGGAGTACTAGTAAAGTACACATTCATATAACGTATATCCAATATACTTCTGTCGACCTTGCCTGCCTTCTCATCTACCAAGTATCTAGGGTAGTACTGCTTCAGTGACCGTTCCTCTCATTACAGAAGCACTTAGTCTCGGGTTTGGGTTCAACCTTGGGATTCTTCACTAGAGCAGCAAACGACTTGCTGTTTCATGAAGTATCCCTTTTGCCCTTGCCCTTCTTAAACTAGTGGTTTTACTAACCATCAACAATTGATGCTCCTTCTTGATTTCTACTCTCGCGGTGTCAAACATCGCGAATAGCTCAAGGATCATCATAACTATCCTTGATATGTTATAGTTCATCACGAAGCTCTACTAGCTTGGTGGCAGTGACTATGGAGAACTATCACTATCTCATCTGGGAGATTAACTCCCACTCGATTCAAGCGATTGTGGCACTCAGACAATCTGAGCACACGCTCAACGATTGAGCTTTTCTCCCTTAGTTTGCAGGCTTAAGAAACTTGTCAGAGGTCTCATACCTCTTGACGTGGGCACTAGTCTGAAATCCCAATTTCAGTCTTCGGAACATCTCACATGTTCTGCGACGTTTCAGAAACGTCTTTGGTGCCACAATTCTAAACCGCACCGAACTATCACGTAGTCATCAAAACGTGTATGTCAGATGTTTCGTAACATCTACAGACGACGCTGAGGTTCAGCACACCGAGCGGTGCATTAAGGACATAAGCCTTCTGTGCAGCAATGAGGACAATCCTCAGTTTACGGACCCAGTCCGCATAATTGCTACTACCAACTTTCAACTAAATTTTCTCTAGGAACATATCTTAATCAGTAGAACTAAAGCGCAAGCTATGACATAATTTGCAAATACCTTTTTGACTATGTTCATGATAATGAAGTTCATCTGATTATGAACTCCCACTCAGATAGACATCCCTCTAGTCATCTAAGTGAAACATGATCCGAGTTCAACTAGGCCGTGTCCGATCATCACGTGAGACGGACTAGTCAAGATCGGTGAACATCTCCATGTTGATCGTATCTTCTATACGACTCATGCTCGACCTTTCGGTCCTCCGTGTTCCGAGGCCATGTCTGTACATGCTAGGCTCGTCAAGTCAACCTAAGTGTATTGCGTGTGTTCCGAGGCCATGTCTGTACATGCTAGGCTCGTCAACACCCGTTGTATTCGAACGTAAGAATCTATCACACCCGATCATCACGTGGTGCTTCGAAACGACGAACCTTCGCAACGGTGCACAGTTAGGGTGAACACTTTCTTGAAATTATTATAAGGGATCATCCTACTTGCTACCGTCGTTCTAAGCAAATAAGATGCAAAAACATGATAAACATCACATGCAATCAAATAGTGACATGATATGGCCAATATCATTATGCTCCTTTGATCTCCATCTTCGGGGCACCATGATCATCTTTGTCACCGGCATGACACCATGATCTCCATCATCATGATCTCCATCATTGTGTCTTCATGAAGTCGTCACGCCAACGATTACTTCTACTTCTATGGCTAACTCGTTTAGCAACAAGTAAAGTAATTTACATGGCGTTATTCAATGACACGCAGGTCATGCAAAATAATAAAGACAACTCCTATGGCTCCTGCCGGTTGTCATACTCATCGACATGCAAGTCGTGATTCTTATTACAGGAATATGATCAATCTCATACATCATATATATCATTCATCACATCTTCTGGCCATATCACATCACATAGCACTTGCTGCAAAAACAAGTTAGACGTCCTCTAATTGTTGTTGCAAGTTTTTACGTGGTTTGTAGGTTTCTAGCAAGAACGTTTCTTACCTACGTATGACCACAACGTGATTTGCCAATTTCTATTTACCCTTCATAAGGACCCTTTTCATCGAATCTGTTCCGACTAAAGTAGGAGAGACAGACACCCGCTAGCCACCTTATGCAACTAGTGCATGTCAGTCGGTGGAACCTGTCTCACGTAAGAGTACGTGTAAGGTCGGTCCGGGCCGCTTCATCCTACAATGCCGCCGAAACAAGAAAAGACTAGTAGCGGCAAGAAGAATTGGCAAACTCAACGCCCACAACTACTTTGTGTTCTACTCGTGCATAGTAACTACGCATAGACCTGGCTCATGATACCACTGTTGGGAATCGTAGCATAATTTAAAATTTTCCTACGCTCACCAAGATGCATCTATGGAGTCTACTAGCAACGAGGGGAAAGGAGTGGATCTACATACCCTTGTAGATCGCGAGCGGAAGCGTTCCAATGAACGTGGATGACGGAGTCGTACTCGCCGTGATCCAAATCACCGATGACCGAGTGCCGAACGTACGGCACCTCCGCGTTCAACACACGTACGGTGCAGCGACGTCTCCTCCTTCTTGATCCAGCAAGGGGGAAGGAGAGGTTGATGGAGATCCAACAGCACGACGGCGTGGTGGTGGATGTAGCGGCTCTCCGGCAGGGCTTCGCAAGCTTCTGCGAGAGAGAGAGAGGTGTTGCATGGGAGGAGGGAGGCGCCCAAGGCTTAGATGTTGCTGCCCTCCCTTCCCCCCACTATATATAGGGCCAAGGGAGAGGGGGGGGGCGCAGCTTTGCCCCTTCCTCCAAGGAAGGGTGCGGCCAGGGGGGAGTCCTTCCCCCCCAAGGCACCTCGGAGGTGCCTTCCCCCTTTAGGACTCTCCTTTTTTCTTATCTCTTGCGCATGGGCCTCTTGGGGCTGGTGCCCTTGGCCCATATAGGCCAAGGCGCACCCCTTACAGCCCATGTGGCCCCCCCGGGGCTGGTGGACCCCCTTGGTGGACCCCCGGACCCCTTTCGGCACTCCCGGTACAATACCGATAAAGCGCGAAACTTTTCCGGCGACCAAAATAAGACTTCCCATATATAAATCTTTACCTCCGGACCATTCCGGAACCTCTCGTGACGTCCGGGATCTCATCCGGGACTCCGAACAACTTTCGGGTTTCCGCATACATATATCTCTACAACCCTAGCGTCACCGGACCTTAAGTGTGTAGACCCTACGGGTTCGGGAGACATGCAGACATGACCGAGACGCCTCTCCGGTCAATAACCAACAGCGGGATCTGGATACCCATGTTGGCTCCCACATGTTCCACGATGATATCATCGGATGAACCACGGTGTCGAGGATTCAATCAATCCGTATGCAATTCCCTTTGTCAATCGGTATGTTACTTGCCCGAGATTCGATCGTCGGTATCCCAATACCTTGTTCAATCTCGTTACCGGCAAGTCTCTTTACTCGTACCGCAATGCATGATCCCGTGACTAACGCCTTAGTCACATTGAGCTCATTATGATGATGCATTACCGAGTGGGCCCAGAGATACCTCTCCGTCACACGGAGTGACAAATCCCAGTCTCGATCCGTGCCAACCCAACAGACACTTTCGGAGATACCCGTAATGCACCTTTATAGTCACCCAGTTACGTTGTGACGTTTGGCACACCCAAAGCACTCCTACGGTATCCGGGAGTTGCACGATCTCATGGTCTAAGGAAAAGATACTTGACATTGGAAAAGCTCTAGCAAACGAAACTACACGATCTTTTATGCTATGCTTAAGTTGGGTCTTGTCCATCACATCATTCTCCTAATGATGTGATCCCGTTATCAATGACATCCAATGTCCATAGTCAGGAAACCATGACTATCTGTTGATCAACGAGCTAGTCAACTAGAGGCTTACTAGGGACAGGTTGTGGTCTATGTATTCACACATGTATTACGATTTCCGGACAATACAATTATAGCATGAATAATAGACAATTACCATGAACAAAGAAATATAATAATAACCATTTATTATTGCCTCTAGGGCATATTTCCAACACTCCTGTCACCACAGGCCCAGCCACCACCACCATTCGACGCGCACCGGCAAGGGCTCTCCAACGCGCCCAGCTATGGCTCGAACCATGCCTCGTAGCGCGATCCCGAGCAGCAGCTTCGCCTCTGGCCTCGCCGGCGATTAGCCGCCGGCCTAATCCCGGCGCTTAGCGCTAATGACAACTGGTTAACCCCCCCTATCTCACTGACACCTGGGGCCCACGCCCTAATTAACCCGGGGTTTACTTTTGTCTAGTTTAAACTAACCTCGCGGGTCCCACAGGTCAGGTTGACCTGGCCACGTCAGCGTTGACCTGGACCCACTGGTCAGCCTCTGTTCCTGCCTGGTCACACTGACATACGGGACCCACGCGTCAGGTTTGACCTGGACCGTGGCCCGTTGACCTGCTGACGTCAGCATGATGTCATGCTGACGCAGTATTGGTTTTCTGGATTTAAAATAATTCAGAAAATTCCAGAAAATCCTATAAACTTCTGAAAATCATAGAAAATAATCTATAACTCAGATTGAAAAGATTTATATATGAAAAATGATCAGAAAAATCCAATCTATCCATCTGTACTGGTTTCATGCATGTCTAAACAACTTAACCTTGCTGTTTAGTTCAAAACATGATAAGGCACTATTTAAATTCATAATTTGAGTTTGGGATTGAACCTTTGGTTCAAAATGACCCAAACCCATCTGTTTGTAGTTGCATTAGTCAAAACACATTCATATTGCCATCTCTTAGCATGCATCATAATTGTTGCATTGCATTGATTGTGTTCTTCCTTGTTTGCCGGTGGTTGTCCCCTCTCGATAGACGTGGTTCCGACGATGAGTTCGGTGACACTGATGAAGAGCTATATGATCTTCGGAAGTGCCAGGCAAGCAAAACCCCCTTGTTCATTCCGATACAAACCCACTCTCTCGCTCCTACTCTCTTTTACTGCATTAGGACAACAACAATTCATCTGTTACTTGCTGCGGTAGCTGAACCCCTTTATGCTCTGCATGACCTGTCATTGCCACAGTAAATAGATGAAACCCACTAGCATGAGTAGGAGTTGTTTGAGCCCTGATGTGCCTACTCATTCATGCTTGTTTGTCATGCCTGCTACTGCTTAGAGTTGAGTCGGGTCTGATTCATCGGGGATGAATTGGAGCAGTGATGAACATGTCCTACTGTGTGTGAGCTAAGTGTGTGAACACGATTTGGTAAAGGTAGCGGTGAGAGGCCATGTAGGAGTACATGGTGGGTTGTCTCATTGAAGCCATCCTCAGGAACTGCGTTCTGTGTTTGTGATCCATGATACAGTTACTACCACGCATTGGGCCCGAAACCAATGGACCCTCTCGGCTTCTTAATCACCCTTGTCCTCTGTCCAGGAGTTGCAAGTAGTTTCTGGTGTTTGTAGTATGCTGGAGGCCGTGGGCAGCGCTGACCCGAGGGGTGGGCTGTGATGCGGTAGGCACGTGGCCGGGTATGCCGGGCGCCCGTTTGGTGTCGCGGAACCCTGTACACATCATTCGGGGCCGTATGTGGAAACCTCGGCCGGACTCCCTGCGGATGGAATCTGAATAGGCGATAAACCTGGACTAGAGACTTGAGTGTTTAGGTAGGCTGTGGCCGACACCCTCGTTGGGCTTCCGCTTGAAGGTTGCCAAGTACATGTCGTGTAAACGGCGGTAAGTGGTGAGAGCGTGTGTGTCGAAGTACACCCCTGCAGGGTTAACATCATCTATTCGAATAGCCGTGTCCGCGGTAAAGGACTTCTGGGTTGCCTATAACAGTTCATAGACAAGTGAAAGTGGATACTCTAAAATGCGCAAGATAAGCGTGAGTGCTATGGATGGCGTTCTCGTAGGGAGAAGGGAGCGGATCCATAGTGGAGTATTGATATGGTGATTATGTGGACTCGTGTGCGCCACCTCAGAAGAGTTACTTGCAGTCGTAGTTAGGATAGCCACCGAGTCAAAGCTGGCTTGCTGCAGTTAAACTCCACCACCCCCTTTGTTGATACCGATGCATATGTAGATAGTTCTGATGTAAGTCTTGCTGGGTACATTTGTACTCACGTTTGCTTAATTTATGTTTTTGCAGAGAGACTTCAGTCTCGCTAGTAGTTCCGCGTGAACTTCGACGTTTAGCTTGTTACCTCAGCTACGATCTTGTGCCTCGGCAGGATCTAGTAGATAGTCAGGCTTCTAAGCCTTTTCCATTTATAGTTGTCTGTACTCGGACATGTTAAGCTTCCGCATGTGTTTGACTTGTATGCTCTGAATGCTGGGTCGAGAGACCCATGTTTGTAATATCTGGCTCTTCGGAGCCTAATGAATAAATACTTGAGTCGTAGAGTTATGTTGTGATGCCATGTTGTATTTACACATATCGAGCATATTGTGTGTATGATTGAAATGCTTGGTATGTGTGGGATCCGACAACCTAGTTGTTTATCCTTGGTAGCCTCTCTTATGGGGAAATGCAGTCTTGTGCTTCCATGAGCCATAGTAGTCCGCTACAGCCCGGTTCACCGGAGTCCTGCTAGCCCAGCACTACTGCTCCGAAACACTTGACTGGCCGGCATGTGATTCACTTCGTTCTTGTGTCTGTCCCTTCGGGGAAATGTCACGCGGTGACATCCGGAGTCCTGCCTAGCCTGCTACAGCCCGGGTTCCCGGAGTTCTGTTAGCCCAGTGCTACAGCCCGGATTCGCACGCTGCTGACCGACATGCTCGATGTTGATTCACGTATGCCTGTCCCCGTAAGTTAGTGCCACTTTGGGTTCACGATGAGTCATGTCGGCCCGGGTTCTCTGTCATATGGATGCTAGCGACATTATCATATACGTGAGCCAAAAGGCGCAAACGGTCCCGGGCCATGGTAAGGCGACACCCGTGGGAATACCGTGCGTGAGGCCGCAAAGTGATATGAGGTGTTACAGGCTAGATCGGTGTGACTTAGAATCGGGGTCCTGACAACATTGATGCACGGTGGTTGGAAAGATGCTCTGTATTGACTGCCTCATTGCACCATCTTGATCGGTTATGAAGGTGTCAGGAGGTTTGCCACCCATAGCCTCTAGGAATGTTTGGAAGACCCAATCAAAGCTTGATGCCAACTCCTGCCTCACAAACGTGCAACCGAGGATGAAAGATTGGCCATGTCGGTTTATTCCAATGAAGGGTGTGAACGGCATATTATACATCTTGGTCATGTAGGTAGTGTCAAACGATATGCAATCGTGGTACGCCTCAGCATAAGCTTTTCGAGCTAAGCCATCCATCCAAAATATGTTGACAACTCTGTCCTCTTCATCATATTTTACCTTATAGAAGAAGTCTGGATCGTTTTTCTGTCTATCCTTGAAGTGCGCAATTGTCTCAATCATGTCACCCTCCTTTGTGTCATCTCTATGGAAACTTGTACACACATTTGTTATTGTCTTTGGTCCGAACGGCACCATCATCTCAGATCCGTAGAACTCTGCCATTATATGCATCATACGTCCTGCATAATACAAAAACAAACAATATATCCTTTTTTAGTTGCACGAATGCGCACATCCAGCTGCACAGTAATAGGACATGTGTTGGCACAGAAGATAATTGCAGGAAATTGACACCTAGCTGCACCTTTTTAAAAACACTTTGCACTTTTTGCATACAGGACATTGTGTAGTTGCACAGTGAAGACAATCTAGTTGCACAACAAGCACCAAAAGTGATATATAAACAGCATGGGAAGTTGGACACCAGTTGCACAGTTAAGTCATTTCAGTTGCACAGTAGTATCATAACAGTTGCACACTAGACTGCCTAGAGGGAAACTTAATTCTTTAAGGGATATAGAAACACCAAACCTGTAGTCAAGTTGCAGTTATACAAGATGCGCAAAAACGCCTTTCCATCAGGTGAGATGCCTTGGTGGGATCTCAAGTATTTGGACAATGAAGGTTTGTTCACGAGCGGATGATTGTGGTCACGAACAAAGTGCGTCACCTCCCATCGCGCATCTATCAGCTTCACCAACATTTTCGCCTTGCATTGAGTCTGCTTTATTGTCTCGCGTTTCCGTTTCTTCTTCTTCTTACTAGGACCAGCCTCCTCTTCAGCAAAGATTGGAGGTTCATCTTCCATTTCCTCATCACTGTCAATAGTTTTTGGATCTGGAATAGGGTCCAGGACAGGAGGAGCCTCAGCTCCTCCATCATCAGCTTTGGGCTTCTTGAACTTGTTGAAGCAAAACTGTTGTTTTACCAATACATTGGTGTGGGATGTCCGCCTAGAGGTGTTCATCTTGACAGAGAAAACCATCCGTAGTGCGTAGCTGTTGTAGTGATCCTTAGCAATTTGAAGGCTGTCAAACCTCATGCCAACATAGGGTTCTATAGGTTGAGAACCAGCCTCATCCTCTCCTTCTTCTCCTTGCACAACCCCGTCAATAGCCCCAGCTCCTAGCTCAGTCCTGGTTGGACCAGGAACATTTGCCGCGGTTCCCGTGTCATCAAGAGTATGGCTCTCTGACTGCAAAGACACCACTACAGGGGCACCACGGGTTGATGACTGGCCTGCCACATTGTCATGGCCCATAGGGTTACCACCACGACTTTCCTGCGTGTAGTAAACAGATCGCCCATTTTCTGTCCAATTTCCTTGTTGTATGATGGGTTGCTGCTGATCCATATCATGAGGAAGCTCATTGAGATCAGGAGGCAACTCATTGAGATCAAGCATTTTTTTCCTTTTTTGGATGCTGCCACACACTCCCTGCACATATAAAAAAGAAGAAAGTGATGTCATCAGTTGTTAACCACAGAAAAGAGTGTTTCAAACAACCTAAAAACTTAGTAAATAGGCAGTTGCACACCATTTTATGACAATCTTAGTTCCAAAAGCAACATGACTGTAGCATAATCTTTATTATAACATTTATGCATTTTTTGTTTGCATAGAGTTGTTATGTTAGTTGCATAGTTTGCAGTAAATAGCTGGCAAGAACATGACTTCTTTTTACTACAGAGTTTTCTGACTTTTCCCTCTGTTTGTTGCAATGATCTGCAGGTTTTCTGTTTGGCAAGGAGTTGTTTCAGATTTTTCTGCACATAATTTGATGTTACATTTGAGACGGAAAATCCAGGTGAAAGAAGAAAGAAGAATTGGATGACAGATTATAGTTATATGTTTTCATCGCCGTTTATGTTTTTAGTTCTGGTATATTGAACATATTTTTACACTATAGCTTTGCAATAGGTGTGGGACTAGAATATATGTGTGGGACAAGATTATATGCGTGAATATTTTAATATGGTTTGTGGCTTCATTAGCTATGGACAAAAGTTCTTGTGTTTTTGCTGTCGTACTACAGATTTCTGGTTTTCGCTAGAATAGATGTCTCAATTATCAGGATGCATTTTTTCAGTTGGCCAGCATACATATTCAGTTGGACAGTCAATGTGTTTAGTTGGCTAGAATAGATGTCTCAGTGGGCCAGGTTGCATTTATTTCAGTTTTGGCCAACATGCATGTTCAGTTGGACAGTTAATGTGTTCAGTTGGCTAGAATAGATGTTTCAGTTGGCCAGGATACATTTTTTCAGTTTTGGCCAACATGCATATTTAGTTGGCCAGAAAACATGTTTTTATTGCACATATACTACAGGTTTTCTAAAGTGTTCACTCACAAATATACAGTACACGTGGGGTACAATGCACGTTTTACTTTTGGCTAGCATGCATGCTGAGTTGCCAGAATATAGGTTCAGTAGGCTGGGATGCATGTTCAGTTGCACATTTATGAATTTTTTGTTGCACATATCTTTTGGACAGTCAATTTGTTCATTTGCAAACAATAACTACAAGTTGGTAGAATGCATGTTTAGTTTTTGGCTACGATGCTTGTTGAGTTGGCTTTAATCATGTTTTAATTGGCCAGAGAACTTGTTTTAATTGGCTTGTTTAACACATCCAGGCGGTAGAAACTTGTTTGGCATGCATCATATTCAGTAAAGTTGGTCTCAAACCATGTTTAGTGTGCAACTATGCAGCTGTGCAACTAAACTTAAATGACTTGTGTTTAGTTGCACAAACCAGGAAATAGTAGGCTTCCATCATGGTTAGTTGCACAGTAATTCGTGGTATTTGTTTTCAGTTGCAGATATGTCATTCATGGGGGGGGGGGGTGTGATGTGCCAGATTCACCTCTTTTTTGAAGCAGCTTCTCCATGGATTTGTGCTAGATCCATGGAGAAGGGGGTTTACATATGCCTACATATATGCAGTAGAAGAAAGGGGGGAGTGAAAGGGGCAGAGGGGGCTTACCTACTTGATGTTGCTGCCTGGTATAGCTCTGACCACCCTGCCCTTAGATCTTCTTTTCTGAAGCAGCTCCTTCTTCTACTTTGGGGCTCCCATAGCGGCTGTGTAGGAGGAGGAAGAAGGGCTGGGGGCGATTCTGTTGGATCTCCTTCTAGCATGCAGAAGAAGAAGAAGGCAGCGTGGGAGGGGATGGGGCGTGGGGGCGAGCTGGCCACGTGGGGGAGGGGGGGGGATTCTGTTGGTGGCCGCTCGATCGGTCGGTTTGGTGACCGCTCGATCGGTCAGTTTGGTGACCCCTTCCTTTTCTGTTCCGCGGGGGACAGGGTTTACCCTTTTCGGCCGGCCGCTCGGTTGCACTAGTGGGCAGCCGGCCGCCCACTAGACGCGTCCTACAATCTGTTAAAGAGGTACCAGTACGCTACTAATTCCGCGGCTTACATTCCAATCCGTCGCCGACTGGTCATCATCGAGAGGAAGGACGTATCAATGATACAGTACAAAAGATGGACAAGACCAAAGTGAAGATAGAAAGAACACTCCAACCGATCATAATACAACACGGCTAAAATGGATCATTGTTACATTGCGTACAGTACATGCTGCGAGCTCTCCACTAGCGTGAAATGTTTGAACCAAACATGAAGAAACAACTCTACCTTTCCCCCCACAAAGTGAACAACAATCTGGGCTAATGCGCAACATCGAACAGGCTTAGTCTAGATGAGCTTCTTTTTCCTGAAGTAGCCTTGAAGGTGCCACAACTGCAAAACTGACACCACGACGCAGACGCCCAGCGACATGATGCTGAACCAAGCAACCCTGCCGTTTGTTTTCTCGCTCACCTCCCTCATCTCCGCTTCCCTGCATGGACAGATCAAGGCAGTCACTGGCTGTACCGCCAACGTAGAAGTCTTGCACGACACATTTTTTCATGTCACAAGTGCTTTCAGGACAAGTGTTAACCATTTTCTAGCGGATGCCAGTCATACACCAAAAGCTTTAGAAAGTTAAAAGCCTTGGTTCAAGCAACAAATGATATTGCCTGAAACTTATGTCAAATGTGGAAGACTTGCCTTGCTTTGAGGTATACCATGTTCTGATGGATCGACTGTACAGCCACTTCAAGCTTCCTAAGCTCTAGTTCTACGCCCTGCACGAAAAATATTCATATTGCACACAATTAGAGACATGAGCAATACATGAGACTGGAGCCAAGCGAGACATGACTGATCGGTTGTTTGGCAATTCATAGCCCCACCTCTATTTTTTCCTTCTTAGCAATAGCATCCCAATCCTTTGTTGCGATTCCAGTTTTCCAATCAAGATTTACAGATACGCCTGATCCTTTCTCTGCACTATCTATCCAGAAGCAGGCAAGGAAGTTTCCAGCTTCCGAGGTTGTGAATGCAAATTGACCAACTGTAACATTCCCATTTTCATGTAAGGTGTACCCATATGGTGAAGTAACCTGCAGAAAGCACAAGCATTTACAGAACTGTAACAAAGGAGAGTGCAAATCAAGCAAATTCCTAAGCTCGGCATTCAACGCGGTTGGACTAGGACTAATTCCTCCACTATTGTACTGCAAATTGTCTTGACGAGTAATTTTGTTTCAAAAGCTGGCCAAGCTATTAATGATAAAAAGCTAACATTCATTTATCAGCTGCAGAACTAAGTACTGTTCACCATGTAGCACAAATCAAAGTAAATTTTCCAATCACAAAAAAAAATATGGGTAAAACATCTGATCATGCTTTTAGATAGTTTTCAGTTATAGTGACAAACAATGGACCATGGATGCAATATATCTGATCACAAAATAAACATTCTCTTCACATAACTAAAGTTATAAGATTCGACATATATGTCCACATAAAGTAGCATCAAATTAATGTCGACTTGTTTGCAAGCTTGCACATTAAGTCTACCCTTTATTTAATTTGCTCTGTCATTCCTTTTGCAACGATGCATTCTTATTAGTCACCTTTTACGCCTCACACCCATGGGATCTTACGAATAAAGAAGTCGGTAGAAAAGCAAATTCGGAATCCTGTGAGCCGAATCAGCCGGTTTATATATATGCTGTGGCGAGTGATGTCCTGGAAGGAAACCACCATGGCTTTAGACAGAAGGAATCACCGAATCAGCATGGTTCAGTTAACCAGATAAATCTAGTGATCTCATCAGACCATTAACCAGATAAATCTAGTGATCTCATCAGACCGAGCACCACCGCGGCATCGACTTAAAGAGCCGAGCAAATCTTGTTAAAAAATAACAGCCAGATATTCTGGAACCACCATTCATTCTACTGTCGTCATATCGCACAATGAAAAACATATCCGAATAGACTGAACCATATGAGCACTGCGACATCATTCACACTAGCTCCGGTTCCAATTAACCGTAAATCTGCGTGCTGCGGCAGCCGCAGGCCCCAGCAAAACCGGAGCCTCTATACCGCTGCTCCCCCCGACACAGAAACCTACCGCGTAATCAACTTGATTCGTCCAGATTATCGATCCAGGATAAATGAAAAGAATCCGTCGCACAGTAGAATCTATCTGTATGGAGCACGAGACGGGTAGGCGGCAGGGATGGATTACCTTGACGGCGAGGGTCGGGTGGGAAGAGGGGTGGGACTCGTACATGAGGGCGTAGTCGGCGAGCACCACCACGTTGGCCTGGATCTCCTCCGACACGCACTTGGTCCCGGTCTGCGGCATGTCGAGCCACACGGCCTCCGCGCAGATGGACGCGGCGGCGAGCAGCAGAGCCGCCGCGAGGGCTAGCGCCGCCGGCGCGGGCATCGCCGCCGATCTGGGAATCTCCGCCTCGCGGTGTCGGGCTCGGGGCTTTGGGGAGGGAGGGAGGGAGCTGCAGTCGTGTGGGGTGGGCGGTGACGTGGGTGGGAGGCTCCTGACGGCTGTGCTACGGGGGATAAGCTAGGGGCACCTCTGGAATTTTTTACTTCTGCTGAGGGATGCAAGTTTTTTTTAGACGATCTCGCCAATCTTTATTGAATCCAAAATGTTTACAGGTAAGAAATTCAGATTCTCAGGTTGGCCCAACCAAATATGACGTCCAAGCCCAAGATTTAAAGCAAACTTAGCAAGATTGTGAGGCTCGAAATTCGAGCTTATGAACTCATGAACTATATTACAAGAATTGAAAAAGATGGAACGACCTGTAATTTCATGTAAAATAGCACCATACGCCGACTTCGAGTTCTTCCCAATATCATTAACCACCGTCTTGCAATCTGATGCAATGTGAATGCGATTGACATATAAATCCTCTGCCAATGATTGACCTTCCCGGATCGCCAGCGCCTCCAACGTAGCCGCGTCTGATAAAAATTTAACAGTTATGGCTGATGCTCCCAAGAACTTGCCTTCCCGATTGTGACATACAGCCGATGCCGCGCCAAACGAGCCTGCTATCGCTAGTGCCGCGTCCGTATTTATTTTTACATATCCCTCTAGTGGAGAAATCCACTCAACTTGTCGTACCCCAATATTCCTTGCCCAGACTGATCTATCTTTCTCCAAGATCTGAATGTCTCTGAGAAAATTATTGACAAAAGAGTTAGTCACGAACGGGCTCTCGAAAATGTCTTCATGAACTGCTCTTCGTCGGGCTCGCCAAACTGCCCACAAGGTTACCACCACACGGGTGAAATCCTCATGCGACAATGCTTCATGGATCGTAAACAACCAGTTCTTTGCACCCATAGACAGATTTTCTACCAAGACTTCCACTGCTTCTTCAGAACATAGTGACCATATGCTCCTCGCCATGACACAATCAATTAATGCATGCTTCCAGCTATACTCGGCTGTGCAGAAAGGACATATCTTTGTGGTTGACATTTTCCGGTGCTGCAACAGATCTCCCGTGGGTATGGTCTCACGGCCCAATCTCCAAAGAAACACCTTTATTTTTGATGGTATCTTCATATTCCACAGCGAGGTCCAAGCCCTCTCATCCTCAATAAAATTTGATCGGCCACCAACAGACTGCATCAGTTCGTCATTGCCCCTTTTCATTCCCGCCAAGAAATTGTAGGCCGATCTTACTAAAAAAATACCTCTTTCATCTTCTCCCCAGGCCCAAAAGTCATCCACTCTCCTTGTACAGATTGGTATCTTCAGAATAATATCTGCATCCACTGGGAGAAACACCGATCGCACCATCTCTTCTTTCCAAGATGGAGAAAAACTATCTATCAGTTCCTAGACCCATACAGGTTTATCAACCACTAAAGAAAGCATCGGCTTCATCATCCCAGATCTAGGCAGCCAGTTGTCTTCCCATACTCTTGTTGTTTCTCCAGTCCCGATTCTTCTAATCACCCCTTGTGCAAGAGCTCCTCTCCCATCAAGAATTGCCCTCCATATCTGTGAAGGATTGCTACCCAACTCGGCTTCCATAAACGATATTGTTGGGAAATATTTTGCTTTCAATACTCTGGCGCTTAAAGATAGCGGGTCCTGGATAATCCTCCATGCTTGTCTTGTCAGGAGTGTTAGAATGAAAATTTCTATATCTCGGAACCCTAGCCCTCCCAAGTGCTTTGGCCTTGTACAGACTGACGATGACATGTACCTAGGGTAGGGTCATAGGCCTGACCTAGACGCCCTACCCAAGGACACCGCCCTAGAGTCAAAGACATTCGAAGTACAACAGAAGATACCGACTGAAATCACCTTGGAGTGCAATCCACTCAACCATCTATTCCACTCGGATACCCCAATTCCACTCGACCAAGATAGCGTCACTCGACAATACTAAAGAATCACTCGGAGCACAGAAGACCTACAGTCGCCCCAGTATAACAATGGTCAGGCGTTCACTCCGTAGTCTTAAAGATCATTAATAGTCACTTATAGCAGGCGTTACTAGTAACGCCCCTGTCTTAACTTACATTGACCCCTGTGTAAATGAGGGCTAGAGGGGCCTGGCGCACTCTATATAAGCCACCCCCTCCTCTGGCACAAGGCTTCGCACCCCCTGTAACTCACACACATATTCTAGTCGACAAGCCTCCAAGCACCGAGACGTAGGGCTGTTACCTCCTCCGAGAGGGGCCTGAACTCGTAAACTTGCATGTACAACCTCGCCGTAGTTGAGGGAGTCCTGGACTAAGGGGTCCTCGGGCGTCCGGTCTGTTAGCCATGGGCCGAACTGATGGGCTGTGAAGATATGAAGACCGAAGACTGCACCCGTGCCCGGATAGGACTCTCCTTAGCGTGGAAGGCAAGCTTGGCGACCAAATATGTAGATTCTTTTCCTTTGTAACCGACCTTGTGTAACCCTAGATCCTCCCGGTGTCTATATAAACCGGAGGACTTAGTCCGGAAGGAGAGAGACTCATTACCATAGTCATACAGGCTAGACTTCTAGGGTTTAGCCATTACGATCTCGTGGTAGATCAACTCTTGTAATACTCATATTCATCAAGATCAATCAAGCAGGAAGTAGGGTATTACCTCCATAGAGAGGGCCCGAACCTGGGTAAACATCGTGTCCCCTGTCTCCTGTTACCATCGACCTTAGACGCATAGTTCGGGACCCCCTACCCGAGATCCGCCGGTTTTGACACCGACATTGGTGCTTTCATTGAGAGTTCCACTGTGCCGTCCTCAAAAGGTTTGATGGCCTCTTCAATCGTCAACAACGATGCTATCCAAGGGGAAACCTTCCTCCCCGGACAGATCTTCGTGTTCGGCGGCTTCGTACTGCAGGCCAACTCGCTTGGCCACCTGGAGCAGATCGACAGCTACGCCCCTAGCCATCTGGTCAGATTTCGGAGCTTGAATTACGTCGCGGACATCCGTGGAGATTTGATCTTCACCGGATTCGAGACCGCGGCAACCGCTCCTAGTCACCCCGATGAACATGACCTAAATCTGTCATCGGGCCGCATCCAGGAGATTGCTCCTGTAACTGCTCCGGCTGTAGATCCGGAGCATATTGCGCCGTCCGAAGATGGGAGGCTCAACCCCACCGCGGAGGCCGCAGATTCCACGGTGTTCGAGCCGTACACAGACCTAAAGTCACACGGCGCCTTTGTCACCGGAACTCCGGACTTGTCTCTGGTCATAAATTCCGAGCCATGTGCATCCGCGGACGCCGAGCTGGATCGCTTATCGATCTTCTAGTTTAGCGCCGCAGACATCTTCCAGCATTCGCCCTTGGGCGATGTGCTAAATTCGTTAAGAAACTTGTCCTTGGCGGGGGACTCACAGCCGTATTATGTCCGGTTCGAACTGGAGGCTGATGATGAAGGATAATTTCACTCCCCACCCACCACCCACTTCATAGCCACAGTCGAAGACTTAACCGACGAGCTTGACTATGACTCCGAAGACATCGACGGTATGGATGATGATGCCGGAGACGAGGAGGCTCAAAACCTGCCGTTCACTAGACGATGGACGACCACTTCCTCATACGACGTGTACATGGTAGATACGCCGAAAAATAACAGCGGCGATGACAAAGAAAACCCAGCAAAGGAGGACCCTCCTAAAACACAGCCAAAGCGCCGGCGTCAGCGGCGCCGCTCGAAATCCCGCCGCCGCAGGGATAGCAACACCGGCACAGGAGACGACAACACTCCGGATGGTGCCGAAGACACAGAAGGACCCAATGATCACACAACCGAACAAGACAATCGGGAATCAGGGCATGCCAGCCATGACGAACAGGCCATAGAAGAAGACTCGGAGGACGGTAGTTACCATCCGCCCTCCGAGGAGGAGGTGAGCCTCGGCAACGAAGACTTCATCATGCCTGAGGAGCCCCTGGAGCAGGAGCGCTTTAAGCTTCAGCTAATAGCCACTGCAAGGAGCCTGAAAAAGAAGCAGCAGCAGCTTCAAGCTGATCAAGACCTGCTCAATGACAGATGGACCGATGTCCTGGCAGCCGAGGAATGCGGCCTTAAACGCCCAGCCAAAAGCTACCCGAAGCGCAGATTACTACCTCAGTTCGACGATGAGGCGCCAGATCCCGCACCAACATCACGCAACGCGACTGATCGACCATCGCGCGGTCGGGATAAAACTGCAACCCGAGCCGAAAACTAGACTGTCCCACTCCGCCGTAAAGGCAGGGATAAGTCAGCTCGGGGCCATACATATGACCTCCGCCAAGAACTGGAAAGTAAAGCGGAACACACAAGATCGATCTACGGACCGCGAGGACGTGACTTAAGGTGCGGGGACAGCTATCTATTCACTGACGAAGTAATGGATCATGAATTCTCAGAAGGGTTCAAACCCATAAACATCGAATCCTATGATGGAACAACCGATCCCGCGGTATGGATAGAGGATTTTATTCTCCATCTCCACATGGCCTGCGGGGATGATCTTCACGCCATCAAATACCTCCCACTAAAACTCAAAGGGCCAGCTCGGCACTAGCTAAACAGTCTGCCTGAAAATTCCATTGGCAGCTGGGAGGACTTGGAAGAGGCTTTCCTCGACAACTTCCAAGGTACATATGTTCGGCCGCCAGACGCCTACGACTTAAGTCACATAGTTCAACAGCCCGGGGAGTCAGCTAGGAAGTTCTGGACTAGGTTCCTAACTAAAAAGAACCAGATCGTCGACTGTCCAGATGCCGAAGCCTTAGCGGCCTTTAAACATAGCATCCGCGACGAATGGCTCGCCCGCCACCTCGGCCAAGAAAAGCCAAAATCTATGGCAGCCCTCACGGCACTTATGACCCGCTTTTGCGCGGGCGAGGATAGTTGGTTGGCTCGTAGCAAAAACACAGACAGGGAGGCAGGCCCCTCCGAGGCTAAGAACAACAACGGCAAGCTCCGACGTAACAGACACAAACGCCGAAGCAATGGCGATAATACCGACGACACTACAGTCAACGCTGGATTCAATGGCTCCAAGTCCAACCAGCGGAAGAAACCATACAAGAGGAACAATCAGGGACCATCCAGTCTGGACCGCATACTCGATCGCCCGTGTTAGATACATGGCACCCTAGAATAACCAGCCAATCATACCAACAGAGACTATTGGGTTTTTAAACAGGCCGGCAAATTAAACACCGAGAATAGGGAAAAGGGCTCACAAAGCAAGGACGACGACGAGGAGCCCCGGCAACCGAACACAGGGGGGCAAAAGAAGTTTCCCCCTCAAGTGAAAACAGTAACATGATATATGTTACACACATCCCCAAAAGGGAGCGCAAACGCGCACCAAGGGACGTCTATGCGATAGAGCCAGTCGCCCCCAAATTTAATCCATGGTCATCATGCCCGATCACCTTCGATCGTCGGGATCATCCGACCAGTATCCGGCATGGTGGATCAGCCGCACTGGTCCTGGACCCAATCATTGATGGATTCCACCTTACGAGAGTCCTCATGGACGGTGGTAGCAACCTCAATCTGCTCTATCAAGACACAGTGCGCAAAATGGGCATTAATCCATCAAGGATCAAGCCAACGAAGACTACCTTCAAAGGAGTCATACCAGGTGTAGAGGCCCGCTGTATGGGCTCAATCACACTAGAGGTTGTCTTTGGATCCCCCGACAACTTCCAAAGCGAGGAATTAATCTTTGACATCGTCCCATTCCGCAGTGATTATCACGCACTGCTCGGACGAACGGCATTCGCTCGGTTCAATGCAGTGCCGCACTATGCTTATCTTAAGCTCAAGATGCCCGGTCCACGCGACGTCATAACGGTCAACGGAAACACGGAACGCTCCCTCCGAACAGAGGAGCACACCGCCGCCCTAGCAGCAGAAGTCCAGAGCGGCCTTTTCAAGCAGAACCGTAATCTGGCTGCCGAGCCCCGGGACATCATAAAGAGGGTCCAGACTACGCTGCACCAGGACAACGCGGCTCATCAAGAGCTCGACTAGCAATTTGGCCTCCGTCCCAGCCCCGATCGGGCAGTGGCATTCGTACCACGCGTACATAATTACGCACTCAAAATCCCATGGGCATCGACGGAGGCACAAAAATCTTATGATCCACAGTTCGGCTTAACCGATCCCGGACACAAATACTTTTACTATTTCCTTTTTCCCTTTTCAGGTTTCTTTTACATAGGCCTTCTTGGACGGCCTAATTATCAGTCCTGTAAAAGGATAAAAACACCAGAATGGCAAGAAGCACAGACGTATAGGGGAAGTTCTAGAGGTCACTCTACCTATTGTCAGGACCCACACGCAGCTCGCCTCTGGTCATGGCATGTTAAATAGCCGGCCGCTTATCGCACCATTTGTATTAATGCGCTTTGACGCATTAACCTAATTATAATGGAAACAGCTCGTGGCTCAAGTTTAAGGGCCCAAGATATCACCTATGTGTTCTTTCTGGTTTCCTTTAGTAATTTACCTTTTAGCACCCGTACGCTTTGGTACGTTTCATATTTGCCAGGGGCTTCCCAGCGCCCCACAACATGGCAACAAAGTCCGAACACTTTTATAGTATTCGGCACCCCGAATTTAGCATTATATGCATTGGCTCCGAATCATGTCTTTGGTCAATAGTTGGGTTGCCCGGCTCCTGTGCTTGCTACCTTACGTTCCGCTATATCGGCTAAGGTAGTAAAGGGAGAACTACTGCGATTGTGCCCTGGTTTATCCAAAGGAGCACCTCAGTAGAGAAAGCCGAAAACTGACTGTCATGATGCGGCGAGAGCCGGTCAGCTGTTCGAGAGGTTGAAATCGTTGGAGATTTTTCCCGCATTATGCGAAGGATCGGTACTTCCCGATCAGACGCTCATAGCACTCTGGTTCGAAAACTAGGGGATGCGCCTATGTTTTATTGTAAAACTCCTATGGCTAAGTGAGGGCGTTTAAGCCGCATAGTCCGATTGCCTGGTTCGTTGCGCTAAACAACTCCTTCAAGGACCATACAATTGGATCAAGATTGTTTAGATTCCATCCCGAACACCCCTGTACTACCTACGTGGGGGCAGAAGCCGACGACTGGCCAACCCTCAGATTCCATACAACACGGCCGCACAGGAGGAAAAAAATTAAAACATAACAAAAATTATATTACAAACTGACTTCGTTTCATCATACAAGGCAAAGACAACACGAATGTATTCATTCGAAAATAATGTCCTGCCCACACAGCGCTGCTACAATGCGAGACCCCTCCAGGACATCCGTGAAATAGCGCTCGGGTGTGCGGTGCTCCTTGCCCTCTGGCGGCCCTCGGGCCAGATCGACGGCATTCATCTTCGCCCACCACATCTTGCAACGGGTGAAGGCCATACGAGCACCCTCAATACAGGCCGATCGCTTGACGATATCCAGCCGAGGACAGGCGTCCACCATCCGCCTCACAAGTCCGAAGTAGCTGCCGGGCATAGCTTCGGCTGGCCACAGCCGGATTATCAAATCCTTCATGGCTAGTTCGGCCACCCTATGCAGCTCTACCAGCTGTTTCAGCTGATCGGTGAAGGACACGAGATGCTCTGGCACAAGATATTGCGACCAGAATAGCTTCTCCATAGAACTCCCTTCTTCGGCTCGGAAGAACTCTGCGGCGTCGGACACACTTCGTGGCAAATCAGCAAAAGCCCCTGGAGAACTCCGAATCCGGGTTAGTAAAAGATACCTCCTCTCCGCATATTTGCTTTGCATACTGAATGCCTTACCCGCCGCAATCTTCCTCGCCTCCTAGACCTCTTGGAGGGCGCCCTGGGCCTCGTTCCGGGCCGTCTCCGCGCTCTGACAAGCCTTGGAGAGTTCGGCCTCTTTGGCCGACGCGTCACACTCCAAGGTCTCGCAATTTTTCACCGCGTCGTGGAGCTCCTGTCGTACCTCGCCGACCCAGGCCTTGAGCTTCTTACGGGCAGCCTGCTCCTTGACGGCCTTCTCCTCGGCTTCGCCCAGGGCCTTTTTCAGGGCCTCGACCTCGGTCGTTGCCCCTATTTATATCAAGAGACTTCGGTCAATACATATCATCCCACTCTTTTTAAATACTTCCTAGGTTATTACATACCTTGATTCTCCTGGAGGTGCCTCTTCACCTGGCCGAGCTCCTCCTCGGCCTGCTCCAGTCTCCGCTTTAGTTCGGAGACTTCGGCAGCACATGAGCCCGTGACCAGCAGTGACGTCTGCATTCACATTCCAGACAAATTTAGTTAGTCCCCTGCAATAAAGGAATGATCCTCTGTCCACCTTTCCTTTCCGAACAACGGACAGTGTCTCAGGGGCTACTGGCTATATGGGGATGTCCTCTTTTTGCGTCGCTTACCTCAAAACCTGTCAGCAGGCTGCTACAGGCTTCGGTTAGTCCGCTCTTGGCAGACTGAACCCTTTCAATCACCGTGCCCATAAGAACACGATGCTCATCCACAATGGAAGCGCCTCGTAGCGCTTCCAGCAGATCATCTGGTGCCCCTGGTTGGACAGGGGTCACCGGTGGAATAGGCATACCCCCTTCTTTCGAAGGAGGTGGCGTGCCGGATTCCGGAGCCGTATCGGTCTCCGGAATCAAGTCCGGTTGAGGGCCGAACTGAGTACGGCCCTCCTTCCCAGTCTCCTGGGGGATTGGTTCCCCCTGGTGTCCGGCGACGGGGTCTTCGCCTTCGGGCGCTTCTCGAGACTCTCCCTGGTCTGGGAAGGTCCATTGGGAGAGCACCTCGTCGTCCCCTTTGGCCTTGGGAGAGTAAGCGGCTGGCGGTGTCTCGCTGGCCATCTCCCTCGGGTCCAACGAACCTCTTGACGAGGATCGCTGGGAGCTGTCGTGGGCCAGACTGTAATAACATGACTGATCACGTCAATACGACAAGGAGGAAAGGTTCGATCTATGGGCATGTATGAGTCTTAGCACTTACGATGCGGCCCGGGGCTTAGTGCGGGGGCGTCGCTCCGGACTGCTGCCAACGTCCCACGCGGTGTTGACCGCAAGGGCGCTCTTCCCCTTCTTGGGTGTTCCCGCCTCCAGATTCATGGAAGGCGTCCTCTTCTTCTTTCCCTCCTCGGGGGGAGGGTTGTTCTCCTCCTCCTCCTCCTCCCCTTCCTCGTCGTCGTCCTCAGGGACGGAGGAATGGGTCTCTTCGTCTTCGGACGTCACGTCCGAAGCACCCTTGCGACGGGGGCCGCTTTTGGCCCCCTTGGCCTTCTTCTCCGGCGCCTTATAGGGTGCCGGCACCAGCATCTAGGCTAAACGCGGGATGACTAGTTCTTCAGGCAGCGGAGCCGGACACTGGATCCGCTTCGCCCTCTCCATCCAGTCCTGAAGAAGCAATGATGAAAGCTCATACATCATCCTCGAAACAGGCAAGTAGGGGATGCGTTAAAAAATAACATACCTTGCCGGCGAGATGGTTAATGTCGTGTCCGCGGTCTGATCTGTGGCCGGCGGCTTCTCGTTGCCCTTAAAGAGCAACTTCCAGGCGCCTTCGTGAGTGGTCTCGAAGAGCCTCTTCAGAGTATGGTGCTTCTTCGGATTGAACTTCCATAGAGGGGGGCTTCGGCTTTGACACGGAAGAATCCGGGGAACTAGCATCACCTGGATTATATCGACAAGTTTGACATCCTTGTCGACCATACTTTGAACGCGCGTCTGCAGCGCTATCAGCTCGTCTGACGAACACCAGTTCGGGCTCTTCTCGACCCATGAGGTGAGCCGCATTGGGGCACCATGGTTGAATTCGGCAGCCGCGACCTAGTTGGTGCCACGGGGGTTCTGTAATGTAGAACCATTGTTTCTGCCATTCCTTGACAGTCTCCACGAAAGTGCCTTTCGGGCAGGAGACATTGGACAGCTTACTCACCATGGACCCTCCGCACTCCGCGTGCTGGCCATCCACCACCTTCGGCTTCACGTTGAAGACCTTGAGCCACAGCCCGAAGTGGGGTTGAATGCGGAGGAAGGCCTCACACACGACGATGAAGGCCGAGATGTTGAGGAAAGAGTTCGGAGATAGATCATGAAAGTCTATCCCGTAGTAGTACATCAGCCTGCGGATGAAAGGATGGAGAGGAAACCCTAGCCCGCGGAAGAAATGAGGGATAAATACCACCCTCTCGTTGGGCTTCAGCGTGGGGACGATTTGCCCCTGGGCTGGAAGGCGGTGGGCGATTTCCTTCGCCAAGTACCCGGCCGCCCAAAGCGTAGTAATATCCTTCTCCTTAACAGAGGAGGCCATCCACTTGCCCTGACCTCCGGATCAGGACATGGTTGAGTGCTAGCTTGAGTGGGAAGAAGATGAGAACTTGGGCGCTGGAGCTCAAGATCGGAAGGGCGGAGAAAGAAGGTGTGGGAGAAGAAGGGAATCCTTATCCCCTTATAAAGGCAGTGAATATTGAACGCCTCCCCATTATCCTTGAAATTCGCCTATTCCCAAGGCCTGTGTAAACGGCACGGTTGGGTTACCCACGCCCGTATTGATGAGAATCCCGCGATAAGGGGACACAATATTTGCTTTGACAAGACGTGCCAATGGCAACCGCGTTTCGGAGGCAGAACAAAATGGTCCGAAATTATGACCGGGCAGACGTGATGTCATGTGGTAAAAAGTTGTCAGCTGATTGGACCCGTGAAATATTATATTCTCTCTGCGGTTGTGTGTGGTGTGTGTTACAGGTCCGGATACAATCATCACGTCCGAAGACTATCTTGGAGTTCGGAAAGAAGGGAACCCGCCTTGCAATGCTGCAAATCTACGCGCCGGACTCCTCGTCATTGAAGCTAGGTTCAGGGGCTACTGAGGGAGTCCTGGACTAAGGGGTCCTCGGGCATCCGGTCTGATAGCCATGGGCCTGACTGATGGGCTGTGAAGATACGAAGATCGAAGACTGCACCCGTGCCTGGATAGGACTCTCCTTGGCGTGGAAGGCAAGCTTGGCGACCAAATATGTAGATTCTTTTCCTTTGTAACCGACCTTGTGTAACCCTAGATCCTCCCGGTGTCTATATAAACCGGAGGACTTAGTCCGGAAGGAGAGAGACTCATTACCATAGTCATACAGGCTAGACTTCTAGGGTTTAGCCATTACGATCTCGTGGTAGATTAACTCTTGTAATACTCATATTCATCAAGATCAATCAAGCAGGAAGTAGGGTATTACCTCCATAGAGAGGGCCCGAACCTGGGTAAACATCGTGTCCCCTGTCTCCTGTTACCATCGACCTTAGACGCATAGTTTGGGACCCCCTACCCGAGATCCACCGGTTTTGACACCGACAGTAGCTAGGGCCTTGCCTCCTCCTACGTACCCCCTATTCTTATTGTCAGACTTACTCCCACGATAGTTGGCGCCCACCGTGGGGTAGGCATCTTAGCGACTTCCGGTGAGGTTGCAGTTTTTTCGATCTCCCTCGATATGGTTTCCAGCGGTGGTTTGGCTTTGGGCCGCGAGATCTGTCTCGGTGCGCTCGTTTTCATCATCGACGACTCCGCCTGGCTCCAAGAGCCCCCCTCCACGTCGAGGCCCTTCCCATCCGCGGTGCGGCACACTTCCGCGCGAGCGCCTGCGTCCTCCTCCTGCGGCAACCGTCGACTCAGTACCGGAGAGTTCCCGCATCATGCACACTCCCCGCTATACGCCGTCACAAGTGATCCGGTCGATCGCGGCTCCAGCGGTGGGTGAGGCATGCGGTGGTTCGACAGTCGACCACCCCTCAAGTCACGGCAATCGAGCCCGACAAATCTCTCTACGGACCATTCGATCTGTCGACTGGTTCCGCGGACACTCTTTTCGAGTGCGAAAGCAGCAACCCTGCGGCAAAAGTCCTCATGGTCGACTCTCGTCGCAGCCCGCCTGGGTTCTGTCGCGATGGCAGCGGCGGCAACGGTGATGGCCCATCGTACGTTCATGATGAATATCATTCCCAAGCGCTCACTTCAGAACAGAGGGAAGAGCTGCATCGCCGCAACGTGGAGGCGCTCTAGACCCCCATCGTGGGGGAGACCTCCGAGGCTCGAGCTTGGAGGCTGCGCGCCTGGCCACCTTGGCTGAGCGCATGCGTCTGGAGAATCTCCAACATTCACTCGACGAAAGCGCCCGTCGGCAGATCCCTGAATCCAGTCGACGGCAACGACAATTGTTTCCGCCTGAACCTCAGGTATACCGCACTCCGGTCCAAAATCTTGTAGCTGCAGCATGTATAACAGAGTCGATTCAACCATCTCGTTCAGAAGCTGGTAGAGGTTTGTTGCAGATCCGAGTGCTGCTCCGAGCGGCGGGTGAACAAAACTCGGCAGTTTCTTAGTCGCGCAACAGAATCCATAGCAGATCTATGGTTGCGGACACAGTTCAGTCGACACACAACCCGAGATCGCCTCCACGGCGTGGCGATCGTGGTCACCGCCAGGATCAGTACCTGGGTCGAGGCCATGGATGGTATGATCATCAATATGCCTGTGATGACCACCGTCGAGTGCCTACGCCGTGGATCGTACGCACCCCGGTGGTATGATGATAGGCGTCCGTATGGTGATGAGCGGAGAGCTCCAGTCGACCCAACAGAGCCTGGGTTCGATGCGAGATCACTCCTTGTACAAGGTTTGGTTGACAGAGGCCGGGCACACAGAGAAAGAGACCGTCCGAGTGGGGGCAGAGCATTTGTTTCTGGGCCTGAATGTTCTAGTAGAGCCATCCGAGCCATCGAGATCCCTCCCAACTTCAGATTGGCGACGGGCGTTAGTAAGTTCACCGGTGAGTCGAGGCCCGACACATGGCTAGAGGATTACCGAGTGGCAGTGCAGATTGGTGGAGGCAATGATGAAGTAGCCATGAAGCACCTCCCCCTGATGCTCGAAGGTTCGGCCAGAGCTTGGTTGAATCAGTTGGCCCTGAAAGTATTTTCTGTTGGGAAGAGTTAGCCCGAGTGTTTATCAAAACATTCGAGGGCACTTGCAAGTGACCTGCTGGGCTGACTGAATTGCAGCATTGCGTCCAGAAACCGAATGAGACCTTGAGAGACTACATCCAGAGATGGACTACCCTTCATCATATAGTGGAAAATGTGTCACAGCAGCAGGCAGTTTACGCCTTCAAAGAGGGCATCCGTTACAGAGAGCTCAACTTGAAATTCGGTCGGTCCGGAGATATGTCTCTGGCCCAAATGATGGAAATAGCCACTCGGTACGCTAACGGCAAAGAGGAGGACCGACTCCGCAGTGGCAAGGGAAAACCAGTCGCCCAGGACACCGGAGGTGGAAATTCCAGTCGGAAGCAAAAGCACAAAGCTGAAGTTGCAGGCCCCGCCGAGGCCGCAGTTCTGAATCAAGGGAAGTTCAAAGGAAACCCTAAGGGGTCGTGGGTTCCCAAAAAGGTGAAGGATCAAGCCGGTAACGACGTCCTTGATTTGCCATGTCACATACACACGAAAAAAGATGAAGAGGGTAACTTGATTCTACCCAAGCATACCACTCGACAGTGCCGACTCCTGATTCAGAGTTTCCGGGAGGGTCAGCCCAGCGAGAAGGAATCTGATAAGGAAGAGGATAAAGAGGAAGATGATGGTTACCCCAATGTAAATGCTACTTTGGTGATTTTTGCTGACATTGAGAGCAAAAGTCGACGGAAGGTCATCAACAGAGAAGTGAACATGGTTGCTCCAGCAACTACGACGTACTTGAAGTAGTCGAAGACTCCCATTACATTTGACCAGTCCGACCACCCAGCACATGTTGCTACCCCTAGGCGGCAAGCATTGGTGGTCGACCCAGTCATTGGGGGCACCCGACTGACTAAGGTCCTTATGGATGGTGACAGTGGATTGAACATTTTGTACGCGGAGTCCCTCCATGGGATGGGCATTCCGATGTCCAAACTCAGTGAAAGCAACATGCAGTTCCATGGTGTCATTCCCGGAAAAAATGCGAAGTCACTCGGACAGATCGTTCTTGATGTGATTTTCAGTGATTCCAAGAATTACCGCAAGGAGAAGTTGATGTTTGAGGTGGTGGATTTCCACAGTGCCTACCATGCTATTCTGGGAAGGCCCGCATATGCTCGTTTCATGGCTCGACCATGTTACGTATACCTCAAGTTGAAGATGACTGGTCCCAGAGTCGTGATCACAGTCACAGGGAGTCGGCAAAGAGCGGAAGAGTGCCTCCAAAAGGGCTCAAAAATTGCCGACGAACAGATGGCAGCAGTAGAGATGGAAGAACACAACAAGAATGTGGATCCGAGTGATTTGCTGCGAGCTAAGAAGCCTGCTTCAGAGTCTGCATTTTAGTCGGCCGGAGAGACAAAACCTATCCACATTCACCTGGAAGACCCCAATGCTGCTCCGACTCACATCTCAACAACACTCGACAGCAAATAGGAAGAAGCGCTCATCCAGTTCCTCCGTGAGAACTGGGACATCTTCGCATGGAAACCATCTGACATGCTGGGTGTACCCAGGGGACTGGCTGAGCACCGTTTGCGTGTCGACCCGAAAGCAAAACCCATCAAGGAACACCTCCGTCGGTCCACCGTGGAGAAGAGGAAGGCAATTGGCGAAGAGGTGGCTCGGCTTCTGGCAGCTGAGTTCATTCGCGAGATATACCACTTCGAGTGGCTCGCCAATGTCGTCATGGTCCCTAAGAAAGATGATTCACTCTATATGTGTATCGACTTCAAGCACATCAATCGGGCCTGCCCGAAAGATCACTTCCCTCTCCCCTGTATCGACCAGATTGTCGACTCAACTGCGGGGTGTGAGCGTTTGTCCTTTTTGGATGCGTACTCCGGGTACCATCCGATCCGACTGTATGGACCCGATGAAATAAAAATAGCCTTCATCACCCCATTCGGGTGTTTTTGCTATGTTACCATGCCCTTTGGTCTCAAGAATGCTGGTGCCACGTTCATGCGCATGATTCAGAAGTGCCTGCTCACTCAAATCAGTCGGAACGTGGAAGCATACATGGATGATATCGTGGTCAAGTCACGCAAAGGTTCCGGCCTATTGACTGACCTCGCTGAAACATTTGCCAACTTAAGAAGATATGATATCAAGCTCAATCCATCGAAGTGCACATTCGGAGTCCCAGGAGGAAAGTTACTCGGTTTTCTCGTTTCCGAACGAGGGATCGACGCAAACCCAGAAAAGGTTGGAGAAATTCTCCGAATGAAACGCCCTGTGCGTGTGCATGATGTTCAGAAGCTTACTGGTTGTTTGGCTGCATTGAGCCGTTTCATCTCTCGCCTCGGTGAAAAGGCATTGCCTCTTTACCAACTGATGAAAAAGTCTGATAAGTTTGAGTGGACTCCTGAAGCCGAAGTAGCGTTTGTAGAGCTCAAAGCCCTGCTTTCCACCCAGCCGGTGCTTGCTGCTCCAGTCAGCAAAGAGCCTCTATTGTTGTATATCACAGCCACTGGACAGGTTGTCAGCACAGTGCTCACAGTTGAGCGGGAGGAAGAAGGCAAAACCTATAAAGTTCAACGCCCAGTATATTACATTTCTGAAGTCTTGAATCCGTCCAAGCAAAGGTATCCGCATTACCAGAAACTTGTCTACGGGATTTATCTGACCACGAAGAAAGTTGCACATTACTTCGCAGACCACTCGGTTTCAGTCGTCAGCGATGCTCCATTATCAGAAATTTTTAACAATCGAGATGCAACCGATCGAGTGGCCAAGTGGGCGATTGAACTCTTCCTTTGGATATAAAGTTTGAAGCAAAAAAGGCAATCAAATCTCAGGCAATAGCAGATTTCCTAGCCGAGTGGATTGAGCAGTAGCAGCAGCCGACTCAAGTTCACTCGGAACATTGGACTATGTTCTTTGATGGGTCCAAGATGTTGAACGGTTCTGGTGCTGGAGTGGTCCTGGTATCCCCAAGAGGTGACAGGCTCAGTTACGTCCTCCAGATTCACTTTGACTCTTCAAACAACGAAGCTGAGTATGAAGCACTTCTGTATGGGTTACGTATGGCCATCTCACTCGGCGTCCGTCGCCTGATGGTCTATGGCGACTCAGATTTGGTGGTCAATCAGGTAATGAAGGAATGGGATATCAAGAGCCCAACCATGACTGGTTATTGCAATGCAGTGAGAAAACTAGAGAAGAAGTTTGAAGGGTTAGAGCTCCACCAAATACCCAGAATCAAGAATCAAGCAGTCGATGATCTGGCGAAGATAGGTTCCACTCGGAAGCCTATTCCCATTAATGTGTTCTTGGAGCATCTCCACACCCCGTCAGTTCAAGAAGATCCTTTTACAGAGGAACCCCCACAACCGATAAGTTCAACTAATCCGACTGAAGTTGACGTGCCAGCGGTGGTCGACCTAATCATGGAAGTTTTGTTAATCACCCCTGACTGGACAGTGCCATACATCGCATACTTGCTCAGGCAAGAGCTTCCGGAGGATGAGGACGAGGCTCGTCAGATTGTGCGTAGATCAAAAGCATTTACAGTGATAGGTGGGCAACTCTTCTGAGAAGAATTACTAGCGTGGCTCATCGGTGTATCTCTCCGGAGGAGGGTTGACTGGTCTTAAACGAGATTCACTCGGGGACCTGTGGTCACCATGCGTCCTCTCAGACCATCGTGGCCAAAGCATACCGAGCGGGATTCTACTGGCCACGGGCAAATGAGATGGCAAAAGACATCGTTGACAAGTGTGAAGGCTGCCAGTTTTACTCGAACCTATCTCACAAACCGGCATCAGCTTTGAAGACTATTCTACTCGTCTGTCCATTTGCGGTGTGGGGACTGGACATGGTTGGGCCCCTAGGAACTGGCAGAAGCGGCTTCACTCATTTGCTTGTAGCAGTCGACAAGTTCACTAAGTGGATTGAAGCAAAACCTATCAAGAACTTAGACTCAAGCACAACCATTAGCTTCATCAAGGAATTGGTGTTCCGGTACGGAGATCCCCACAGCATCATCACAGACAATGGCTCAAACTTTGACTCTGATGAGTTCAGAGCATACTGTGCTTCCCAAGGCACTCAGGTCGACTACGCAGCCGTTGCGCACCCGCAGTCGAATGGGCAAGCCGAGAGAGCAAATGGTTTGATCCTCCAAGGGTTGAAACCTTGATTGATGCGCGACCTCAAGCATGCAGTTGGGGCTTGGGTGACCGAGTTACCATATGTTTTGTGGGGACTAAGGACTGTTAATGCATGTCCCTCTCTAAGTAGTTTTGGTGATTGATGACAATGCTTTTGTGAACTAATCGTGTGCGTTGAGTATTTCAGAGATTCATCCTTTGGCACGAGACGATTCCTTCCCCTCGGAGTTCTAAGCAAAGACGGTGTAGCTCTTTCGTTTCAGTTTTGGTGGACTTGTTTCGTAGGAGTCACCGTACTATCAAGAGGGGATCCGCATTGGAATTGCTAGGGTGGAATCAACACGTACACATCCCATTTGCACCCACTGAGCCTTCCCGCTTCGATGGAGGATCCTTCGTTGCTTCCTGTGTGAGATATGGTCCCAGCGGTAGTACCGCAGACCCCAGCGGTAGTACCGCTCAAGAACCGCAGGAGGCAGTACTGCTTGTAACGCCCCGAGACCGACGCTCCAGAAGACTTCCAGATGCTCTGAGTTTTGTCGTGTGATTTGTTTTGCTTGTTGCATCTCTTGCATTGCATCATGTCATCATGCAACCTTCTTAAAAAAACTCAGATAAATAAATTGTATGGATCTTCGATCCATTTAAATCGAGGGAATTCACATGGTGTTTTCTCTTTATAACATATCCTCCCAATATTATTAGGGAGCTATAACAAAGTATTCCATTCTTTGGGAATCACCATAACACACATGCAAAATTAATCCTATGCCTTTTCTGCTTTGAGTTGATCTCTCTAACCTTGTCTATAATTCTTTCTTCATCTACCGAAGCCCCACCAAAATTCTCAACATTTTTGGACCTTCCCAACCCTCGCTTCCTATTCAAACCATTTGAATTTAAATCAAATGAGTTTGAATTTAAACTTTCGGTCATGCCCACTTCTATTTTTCCTGGTTCAAGCACATTTTTTATGAATCTGGGAAAATTATCCGCGTGTCCAACTTCTTCCCCTAACCTCTCTTTCTCTTCTTTCTTATCTCTGTTTTGTTTTTATTTGTTTTAGAGTGAGAGAGAGCCCAGCAGGCCATCTAGGCCCATCCGCAGCCCAGCTCCTCCATGGCCCAAGGCCCAGCAGCCCCCTCGCTAACCCTAGCGCCAGGGGAGAGCCTCCTGCTCGATCCCCATCTCCCTCCCGAGCGCCGTCACGCAGGGAGAGGGCAGCGCTAACCCTTCTCTCGATCCACTTCTCTCCCTCGATCCCTCGCTCTCCTCTCGATCCCCATCTCTTCCTCTCGTTCCCGTGCCCGCCGCCACACCCGCATCACGCCTGATCCCATCACCTGCTCGACCTCCTTCTTCGTCCCGGTCGGCAATAGAAGCGCCACCGAGCCCTCGTGCCCATGAATGTCCTCCGCCGCCTCCGTTCGCCGGTGTCACTCGCCGCCGGACCTTCCCTCGCACCATTCCTCTACTTCCATGCCTCGCACCACCCAAGCCATGGCGCGGTGCCGCCCCTTGTCTTGCCCACGCCGGCGACCAGCAGCAGGTCGCTGCTCTGCGCCGTCCCTGTTGTCTCCGTCGCCGGACTGCTGCACCTTCGGTCGTCCCAATCGACCGCATGCCTCCTCGCCCCGCCTTCTGCTTGCCATGGCCGACCATCTACAGCACGTCCAGGACGTTGGGTGGTTCCTTTCTAGACCACCACGACCTCGGCGTCATCCCAGCATCCATGGCCGCCCGTGCTCCTCGTTGTGGATGCCTCGAGGGCGTGCTCAAACTCCACCGCAGGGCCGCATGCTTGCCCTGCTTGTTCTCCTTCCACGAGCCCCTGCCGCTGACCAACACCATCGTCTCCTTGCTGCTGCCGCCCCGAGGCCCCTTGTGATGTTTTGTGTTGGACCGTCAAGATCGGCAAAATCGACTACATGGACGCCAAGACCATACCAGGACCGCCAAGCATCGTCTCTGGGATTTTTCCCCCAAGTACCACGACGGCCGTCATTCGCCAAGTACCCCTTCGGATCACCAAGTTCGACTACCATCGTCGTGAACCGCTTCCGAGATGTGTACCACTACGCCGGAGACCTCGATCCCGTCAAGTACCTCTCGGAAAACGAACGTGTGCCACTACTTCCACTACCGTCGCGAGAACGACTACTTCCACTATGGCCCGTGTACCACTATTTCCTTCGACGAACTGGATTCGTTTCGAAAATGCACGCTTCAAAGGTATAACCGCCGAGATGACCTTTCGAGAACGAATGTTTGCGATGCATGAGATGCCCGCGTTTGCACCGTGTTCGAAATTGTCGCTTGCATGTTCCTCCTCGTTGCCATGCCATCGTCTCGTGGGAACCCAGTAACTGGGATCACCCCACCACCTTGCATGCCACGCTCATGCCATGCTTCCTTTTGCACCGGTATCTCCATGTGCTACCGGAACCGATATGATGCCGTGGCATCATTTTCGGAGTCGTTGCCGTGGCACCCCTTTCTTCCACCACGGTGACAAATGCTTCATAACATGCTTATGTCAACATTTTCATAAATTGCATAAAACTTGTAAATGTCATCTGCATCATGATAACAACATTTAAAATGTTTATATTTGTTGTTTCCATTAAATTGCTAAATATGCATATGGGGATTTTCCGGAATTGTTGTTTGTTGTTTGTTGTTCCGGCCTCATTTAAACTTGCCTAAATAGTTAGTTTACTTATGTTTCACCTCTTGCCATGTTTAATAACATTTAATATTGTTGGGTACATAAACGAGAGAGAACTAAATAATTGATGTGGTGTTTCTTCAATATGCAACTCGTTGCATATTGAGCTCCACTTAACTTGTAGTATTGTTAGTGCACTTTGCCATGCCATGCCTCTTTAAACCGGACACGCATCATACTTGATTGTGCATCATGCCATGTGTATGTGGTGGTTGTTTACTATGTTGTTTGTTTCTTTCCGCGTTGCTTCTCTCATTAGCTTCGGTTTCGTTTCGGAGTTGTGAGGATTCGTTCGACTACGTCCGATTGTCTTCTTCATGGACTCGTTCTTCTTCCTTGCGGGATCTCAGGCAAGATGACCATACCCTCGAAATCACTTCTATCTTTGCTTTGCTAGTTGTTCGCTCTATCTCTATGCTTGCGCTACCTACCACTTGCTTATCAAGCCTCCCATATTGCCATGAACCTCTAACCTTTGTCACCCTTCCTAGCAAACCGTTGTTTGGCTATGTTACCGCTTTTGCTCAGCCCCTCTTATAGCGTTGCTAGTTGCAGGTGAAGTTGAAGATTGCTCCATGTTGCAACATGTTTATGTTGGGATATCACAATATCTCTTATCTTAATTAATGCATCTATATACTAGGTAAAGGGTGGAAGGCTCGGCCTTATGCCTGGTGTTTTGTTCCACTCTTGCCACCCTAGTTTCCGTCATACCGGTGTTATGTTCCTTGATTTTGCGTTCCTTACCCGGTTGGGTGATTGATGGGACCCCCTTGCACTTCGCTTTCAATAAAACTCCTCTAGCAAGGCCCAACCTTGGTTTTAACATTTGCCACCTAAGCCTTTTTCCCTTGGGTTCTGCAGACTCAAGGGTCATCTTTATTTTAACCCCCCGGGCCAGTGCTCCTTCTTGTGTTGGTCCGAACCGAGTAGACTGCGGGGCCACCTCGGGGAAACTTGAGGCCTGGTTTTACTCGTAGGATGTCTCATCCGTTGTGCCCTGAGAACGAGATATGTGCAGCTCCTATCGGGATTTGTCGGCACATCGGGCGGCTTTGCTGGTCTTGTTTTACCATTGTCAAAATGTCTTGTAAACCGGGATTCCGAGACTGATCGGGTCTTCCCGGGAGAAGGTTTATCCTTCGTTGACCGTGAGAGCTTATAATGGGCTAAGTTGGGACACCCCTGCAGGGTATTATCTTTCGAGAGCCGTGCCCGCGGTTATGTGGCAGATGGGAATTTGTTAATATCCGGTTGTAGAGAACTTGACACTTGATTTAATTAAAATACGTCAACCGCGTGTGTAGCCGTGATGGTCTCTTTTCGGCGGAGTCCGGGAAGTGAACACGGTTTTTTGGTTATGTTTGATGTAAGTAGGAGTTCAGGATCCCTTCTTGATCATTACTAGTTGACGACCGTTTCGTTGCTTCTCTTCTCGCTCTCATTTGCGTATGTTAGCCACCATATATGCTTAGTGCTTGCTGCAGCTCCACCTCATTGCCCCATCCTTCCTTTTAGCTTAAATAGTCTTGATCTCGCGGGTGTGAGATTGCTGAGTCCTCGTGACTCACAGATACTTCTAAACAGTTGTAGGTGCCGACGATACCAGTGCAGGTGACGCAACCGAGCTCAAGTGGGAGTTCGACGAGGACTTGGTCGTTACTATGTTTCGTTTTCTAATGATCAGTAGTGGAGCCCAGTTGGGACGATCAGGGATCTAGCATTTGGGGTTGTCTTCTTTTATTTTGGTTCCGTAGTCGGGCCTATGTGTGTACTCTGATTGATGTATGATTTATTTATGTATTGTGTGAAGTGGCGATTGTAAGCCAACTCTTTATCCCATTCTTGTTCATTACATGGGATTGTGTGAAGATGACCCTTCTTGTGACAAAACCACAATGCGGTTATGCCTCTAAGTCGTGCCTCGACACGTGGGAGATATAGCCGCATCGTGGGCGTTACAAGTTGGTAATCAGAGCCATCCCCGACCTAGGAGCCCCTTGCTTGATCGAATCGCTGGCGTTGTTGAGTCTAGAACAAAATGTTTTGAGTCTTAGGATTATATATATCGGAGAGTAGGATTCTTTTTACTCCTCAGTCCCTTCGTCGCTCTGGTGAGGTCTCCTGACGTAGAAGTTTTGACTTTCCTCTCCTCAAATTTCACTAAAAAAAATTTAGGATCACGCGGGTATCTTGGAATCGTTCCGATGGTTTTGTGACGAGAACATTGTTCTTGGTGCCTCCTGACATTTAGGGGTTGTGGCAGTGTCCCGGGGAGTTGAGCTCCGAGGTGTTGTCGTCACAATTTTATCGTTGCAGTTCTGGAATACCTGAGTTTCGCCGACATCAAAAATCTCTTTTATGCAGTTGTTGGTGAGATCACCTCGACGCCACCCAGTACTGGGGCGGGAGTTCGGGAGTATTGCCATAACTCGTATGACGGATGCTTTTCGAAGGTTGAGGTAAATGATTTCCGAAGGTTTCTTGGTTATGTGTTGAAGGATGGATACAGCTGGATCTAGGTATTGTTAGTTTGGGTGATATATTTTGTGTCCCCTGTATCCCCAACACCTGATTGCATAACCAGAAAGTTTCGGGAGTTTATAAGTGGGAATTCAAGTAGCTCCTAGGATATCTTTCCAACAGATGCATGATATGAGATTGGGGTTTGACGTCTAGTGGTCCGCCTTTCCACGGTTGGTTTTACAGTGGTCTCGTAGTGTCTTAAAGAGTCCTTGGCTATGCCGACTTGGGGACGCTTCGTATGTCATGTGCACTGCCTTGTACATGATGGTGCTGTACGATCGAGCCCGTGTGGGCCCCACCACGAAAATCTCTATCATATGTTTGTTCCGGCTTATTCCGCAAGCCAAATCCTTTGTTTTGTTTTGTTTTGTGGTATTCGAGTTGCTTCGAAGTCAAGTGTTGATTCCATACCTTCCTTAAACGGTGTTCTCATATTTCTATGGGAGTGCAAATCCTTCTTGATCTCTGAGGTTGTCATGTCAACTCTTTTCCAACCGGCGTGCTTCTCTTCAAGTGGATCCAATCATTTCAACATTCGCAAGATCAATTCCAAGTTTTTTCTCAATGGTGTTCGTTTCATCCGACCCAAGTTGCCTTTGTTTTCCCGCCCTCCCACCCTTTTTTCTTCAAGGACTCAGATTTCTTAACCAAGTATCCATTTTATTCATGTGAAGTCCCTTCATTCTTTTCAATCAATGTTCTTATCCGGTGATTCTCAGGAAGATGCTCAGGAAGCTTCAAGTTTATCATTCTTCATTCTCGTATTCTTTTCCGGTGGATTCAATTGAAGCTTTCAGTTTTGATTATAGCCCTTTCCTCCTTTCAAATGCTTTCTCATGCCGATATATCTCTTAATCATTCCCCGCTTGCTATTCAATTGTTCCGGAGTGCTAAAGATATCTCTGAAGATTCGTGTATCCACTCCGCATCAATTCTAACTATTTCGAGGTTGTTACCTCATTCAAGCTATTTAATTCAACCGGCGCAATCTTTCTTCTAATCATTTAACGGTATATCTTTTGAGTGGGCCCTAACCCACATGTCTTTTCCCAGGATCTTACCTGACTCTTCTAATTCTTTTCGGAGTTATTCTCAAATTCATTGCAAAGTTTGACGTAAGAATGAGTTATCATCAGTCAAATGTCTTTCTCCAAGATTTTTCAAATTCTTTCCATCATTGGTTCAACCTTCCATTCTTCATTCCGGAGTGCCTCAACAATTCATGGTGTTTTTTCTCGTCATCATTCTCGGATTGTGAAGACCGAAGATGAGTTTTTCCTCCAAATCTTATCCGTTCTCTCAAGATTCATGGTTCTAGCTTCATGCCATCCTCTCATAATAGTTTTGACTGTGAGAATTCTTTTCACCCATCCGGAGCAATTCAGGAGTCTTTTCAGTTTGATTCTCCGGAACTCATCATCTCAGAATTACTCATTCCAGCTTTCAGCTCTCGTTCTCCAAATCTTACCGGTGCATCGCTCAAATATTCCCTAGTCAGCTCGTGATCTCTTCATTCTCTTGTATCTAAAGTTCCCCAAGTATCTTCGTTCGTTGTCAAATTCTTACCGGTGATTCATCCCTTTACTTTGTTCGTTTTCAATTCTTACGGTGGTTCGTTCAAGAGTTCTCTTCCTTGGTTATCATATCAATTTATTCGTTGTTTCAATCCTACCGGTGGTTCGATTAAAACCTTCCCAAGTTTGCGCTATATATCTTAATCCTTTCTACGAGAATAAGTAGTATGCCATATCCATTGCTTGTCATCAATTTAATTGGTGAAGGATGAGCATAATGTAATTCTTATTCTTGTTTCATCGAGTAAAATTCAATTCCTTCTTCCGGAGTTCGTAGTGATATCAATTTCTCAGTTATATGTTGTTCATCTTTATTTTCCGGAGTTCAAAGTTTTCTAATCATAGCGTCCTGAAGCTCCATCTAAAGCATTGCAAGACTTCACCTTGTGTTGTCAACTTCTCTTTCTTTTTATCATCCTTTTATTACCGGAGTTCTCACGAAGGCTCAACATGGTGGTTCGTCAATGTTTCCTTTCATTCTTCAATTGTTCGTCAAGATTTCTCACGGAGTTAAGATCCACCAACCTATACTCCAAAATAAACATGGTGTTCAACACATGTTTTGTTTTGTGGAGTCCAAGAATTCTTCATCTTGCATTCTAAAGTGCAATTAGTTCTACCTTATCATTTGAGGTGGTGTTATGTCATTCTTGACAATTTGAGTTTGCGTTTCATGATTCACATGTTGTCAAGAATGAGATATTTTAAATCCACCAATCTCTTTGTTGGATTTATCTTGTGTCATGTTTCACCTAAAGCTTTCCCTAAGGATTTTTGCTATTTATGGTGCACATAAATGACCCAAGTTCTTCATTTATCCTCTCGGCGAAATAAGTTTCTCGTCTCCTTGTTCATATCAATCCAATCTATTGTTTTTCCGTTAGTGGCAGAATTTCACCTCAAGTTTTTGAGATGTTTTCCATAAGCCCACAACAAGCTTGTTCTTTTCATTGTTGATTTTTCCAACAACTCCGTTCAATCCTACTTCGTAAGGATGCTCTTTAAAATTCATTTATGGTAGGAGATGTTGGTTTCATTCTTCGTTCTATTCACTCCAACTATCTAACCATCATGCATTGTTTCCGGAGGCTTTGTGATGTTGCTCTCTTCGACCAATCATCTTGTTTTGTCAAGATCATGTAATTTTTCCTTTCTTATCCGTTTAGCCGGAGTGTCGTGTTTTCATTCGAGTTCTCTCATCTTATCAAGTTTTGTCTCCTTCTTCAACCAGAGTGCTGTCTGAAATTTTTCTTACCCCTTGTGCCATTCTTTCATTAGTTCCGGAGGCAATGTGTTGTTAATTTCATCGCGTATCCTCTCATCTTGTCAAGATCATGTTCAATTCCTTCCATTTACAGTCGGAGTGCTCTCCAAATTATATCACTCTTATTCCTTCTCTATCTTGTTTTAACCGGAGTGTTGTCGTAATTGATCTTTATCGTTCCTTGTACATCTCGTTTCAACCGGAGTGCTCGCATGTACTTCTCGCCCATTGTTCTCGTCATTCATAGCTTAGCAAACTCCAAGGTTCACATGGTGTTCCTTGTTTCTCTTTTCTACCGGTGTGCTTTCATATTCCTTTTTGATCCGTCTCTTGTTCCATATTCTTCAATCTACAAAGGTTCTCATAATGTTCCTTGTTCCTCTTTGCCAACAGAGTGTTTGCAATCTTGTTTGTCTCCGTTGTACTCTTTCTTTCAAGTTGTCCAACCTCTCAAGGTTCGTGGTTTCACTCGTTTGTCGAAGAAGCAACTTTGTTTTACCTCTTCCCTTTTCGTTTTCTCTCCGGTGCAATCCAAGATCTCGGGACGAGATCCTCTTCTAGTGGTGGAGTGTTGTAACGCCCCGAGACCGACGCTCCAGAAGACTTCCAGATGCTCTGAGTTTCGTCGTGTGATTTGTTTTGCTTGTTGCATCTCTTGAATTGCATCATGTCATCATGCAACCTTCTAAAAAAACTCAGATAAATAAATTGTATGGATCTTCGATCCATTTAAATCAAGGGAATTCACATGGTGTTTTCTCTTTATAACATATCCTCCCAATATTATTAGGGAGCTATAACAAAGTATTCCATTCTTTGGGAATCACCATAACACACGTGCAAAATTAATCCTATGCCTTTTCTGCTTTGAGTCCATCTCTCTAACCTTGTCTATAATTCTTTCTTCATCTACCGAAGCCCCACCAAAATTCTCAACATTTTTGGACCTTCCCAACCCTCGCTTCCTATTCAAACCATTTGAATTTGAATCAAATGAGTTTGAATTTAAACTTTCGGTCATGCCCACTTCTATTTTTCCTGGTTCAAGCACATTTTTATGAATCCGGGAAAATTATCCGTGTGTCCAACTTCTTCCCCTAACCTCTCTTTCTTTTCTTTCTTATCTCTGTTTTGTTTTTATTTGTTTTAGAGTGAGAGAGAGCCCAGCAGGCCATCTAGGCCCATCCGCAGCCCAGCTCCTCCATGGCCCAAGGCCCAGCAGCCCCCTCGCTAACCCTAGCGCCAGGGGAGAGCCTCCTGCCCGATCCCCATCTCCCTCCCGAGCGCCGTCACGCAGGGAGAGGACAGCGCTAACCCTTCTCTCGATCCACTTCTCTCCCTCGATCCCTCGCTCTCCTCTCGATCCCCATCTCTTCCTCTCGTTCCCGTGCCCGCCGCCACACCTGCATCGCGCCCGATCCCATCACCTGCTCGACCTCCTTCTTCGTCCCGGTCGGCAACAGAAGCGCCACCGAGCCCTCGTGCCCATGAATGTCCTCTGCCGCCTCCGTTCGCCGGTGTCCCTCGCCGCCGGACCTTCCCTCGCACCGTTCCCCTGCTTCCATGCCTCGCACCACCCAAGCCATGGGCGGTGCCGCCCCTTGTCTTGCCCACACCGGCGACTAGCAGCAAGTCGCTGCTCCGCGCCGTCCCTGTTGTCTCCGTCGCCGGACTGCTGCACCTTCGGTCGTCCCCATCGACCGCAGGCCTCCTCGCCCCGCCTTCTACTTGCCATGGCCGACCATCTACAGCGCGTCCAGGACGTTGGGTGGTTCCTTTCTAGACCACCACGACCTCGGCGCTATCCCAGCACCCATGGCCGCCCGTGCTCCTCGTTGTGGATGCCTCGAGGGCGTGCTCAAACTCCACCGCAGGGCCGCATGCTTGCCCTGCTTGTTCTCCTTCCATGAGCCCCTGCCGCTGACCAACACCATCGTCTCCTTGCTGCTGCCGCCCCGAGGCCCATTGTGATGTTTTGTGTTGGACAGTCAAGATCGGCAAAATCGACTACATGGACGCCAAGACCATACCAGGACCGCCAAGCATCGTCTCCGGGATTTCCCCCCAAGTACCATGACGGCCGTCATTCGCCAAGTACCCCTTCGGATCACCAAGTTCGACTACCATCGTCGTGAACCGCTTCCGAGATGTGTACCACTACGCCGGAGACCCCGAACCCGTCAAGTACCTCTCGGAAAACGAACGTGTGCCACTACTTCCACTACCGTCGCGAGAACGACTACTTCCACTATGGCCCGTGTACCACTACTTCCTTCGACGAACTGGATTCGTTTCTAAAATGCATGCTTCAAAGGTATAACCGCCGAGATGACCTTTCGAGAACGAATGTTTGCGATGCATGAGATGCCCGCGTTTGCACCGTGTTCGAAATTGTCGCTTGCATGTTCCTCCTCGTTGCCATGCCATCGTCTCGTGGGAACCCGGTAACTGGGATCACCCCACCACCTTGCTTGCCATGCTCATGCCATGCTTCCTTTTGCACCGGTATCTCCATGAGCTACCGGAACCGATATGATGCCGTGGCATCATTTTCGGAGTCGTTGCCGTGGCACCCCTTTCTTCCACCACGGTGACAAATGCTTCATAACATGCTTATGTCAACATTTTCATAAATTGCATAAAACACGTAAATGGCATCTGCATCATGATAACAACATTTAAAATGTTTATATTTGTTGTTTCCATTAAATTGCTAAATATGCATATGGGGATTTTCCGGAATTGTTGTTTGTTGTTCCGGCCTCATTTAAACTTGCCTAAATAGTTAGTTTACTTATGTTTCACCTCTTGCCATGTTTAATAACATTTAATATTGTTGGGTACATAAACGAGAGAGAACTAAATAATTGATGTGGTGTTTCTTCAATATGCAACTCGTTGCATATTGAGCTCCACTTAACTTGTAGTATTGTTAGTGCACTTTGCCATGCCATGCCTCTTTAAACCGGACATGCATCATACTTGATTGTGCATCATGCCATGTGTATGTGGTGGTTGTTTACTATGTTGTTTGTTTCTTTCCGCGTTGCTTCTCTCATTAGCTTCGGTTTCGTTTCGGAGTTGTGAGGATTCGTTCGACTACGTCCGATTGTCTTCTTCATGGACTCGTTCTTCTTCCTTGCGGGATCTCAGGCAAGATGACCATACCCTCGAAATCACTTCTATCTTTGCTTTGCTAGTTGTTCGCTCTATCGCTATGCTTGCGCTACCTACCACTTGCTTATCAAGCCTCCCATATTGCCATGAACCTCTAACCTTTGTCACCCTTCCTAGCAAACCGTTGTTTGGCTATGTTACCGCTTTTGCTCAGCCCCTCTTATAGCGTTGCTAGTTGCAGGTGAAGTTGAAGATTGCTCCATGTTGGAACATGTTTATGTTGGGATATCACAATATCTCTTATCTTAATTAATGCATCTATATACTGGGTAAAGGGTGGAAGGCTCGGCCTTATGCCTGGTGTTTTGTTCCACTCTTGCCGCCCTAGTTTCCGTCATACTGGTGTTATGTTCCTTGATTTTGCATTCCTTACGCGGTTGGGTGATTTATGGGACCCCCTTGACAGTTCGCTATGAATAAAACTCCTCCAGCAAGGCCCAACCTTGGTTTTAACATTTGCCACCTAAGCCTTTTTCCCTTGGGTTCTGCAGACTCAAGGGTCATCTTTATTTTAACCCCCCCGGGCCAGTGCTCCTTCGAGTGTTGGTCCGAACCGAGTAGACTGCGGGGCCACCTCGGGGAAACTTGAGGCCTGGTTTTACTCGTAGGATGTCTCATCCGTTGTGCCCTGAGAACGAGATATGTGCAGCTCCTATCGGGATTTGTCGGCACATCGGGCGGCTTTGCTGGTCTTGTTTCACCATAGTCGAAATGTCTTGTAAACCGGGATTCCGAGACTGATCGGGTCTTCCCGGGAGAAGGTTTATCCTTCGTTGACCGTGAGAGCTTATAATGGGCTAAGTTGGGACACCCCTGCAGGGTATTATCTTTCGAGAGCCGTGCCCGCGGTTATGTGCCAGATGGGAATTTGTTAATATCCGGTTGTAGAGAACTTGACACTTGACTTAATTAAAATACATCAACCGCGTGTGTAGCCGTGATGGTCTCTTTTCGGCGGAGTCCGGGAAGTGAACACGGTTTTTGGGTTATGTTTGACGTAAGTAGGAGTTCAGGATCACTTCTTGATCATTACTAGTTGACGACCATTCCGTTGCTTCTCTTCTCGCTCTCATTTGCGTATGTTAGCCACCATATATGCTTAGTGCTTGCTGCAGCTCCACCTCATTTCCCCATCCTTCCTTTTAGCTTAAATAGTCTTGATCTCGCGGGTGTGAGATTGCTGAGTCCTCGTGACTCACAGATACTTCCAAACAGTTGCAAGAGCCGACGATACCAGTGCAGGTGACGCAACCTAGCTCAAGTGGGAGTTCGACGAGGACTTGGTCGTTACTATGTTTCGTTTTCTGATGATCAGTAGTGGAGCCCAGTTGGGACGATCAGGGATCTAGCATTTGGGGTTGTCTTCTTTTATTTTGGTTCCGTAGTCGGGCCTATGTGTGTACTCTGATTGATGTATGATTTATTTATGTATTGTGTGAAGTGGCGATTGTAAGCCAACTCTTTATCCCATTCTTGTTCATTACATGGGATTGTGTGAAGATGACCCTTCTTGCGACAAAACCACAATGCGGTTATGCCTCTAAGTCGTGCCTCGACACGTGGGAGATATAGCCGCATCCTGGGCGTTACACCGCTCCATAGCGGTAGTACCGCCTGGGGCTCTCAGTCGTAGTACCGCTGCTGTTCTGAGCTTCTACCGCCTCGACTCGAGGGTGTCGCCTCTCGTGTCGGGTTTTGCGGCACTGGCAGCGGTAGTAGAGGCGGTAGTACCGCTCGCAAGTGGTAGTACCGCCCCTACCACCGCTGCTAGTACCGCCCTGGGTCCAGATCTTGCTCTCCCTCTAGTCTTCCTCTGCCTACACGGTAGTACCGCGTAGGGGAGTAGTACCGCGGCCCCCAGCGGTAGTACCGCTCTGTGCGGGGTTGAATGGGGGGTAACGGTTGGATTTGTCCCCCCTATAAAAGGAGGTCTTCTTCTCCAAGTTGACTAACCTCTTTTCCCCCAAGCTCCATTGTTGCTCCAAAGCTCATTTTCGCCCGATCTCTCTCCCTAGCAAATCAAACTTGTTGATTCTTTAGGGATTGGTTGAGAAGGCCCGGATCTACACTTTCACCAAGAGAAATTTGATTCCCCCCACTAATCCCTTGCAGATCTTGTTACTCTTGGGTGTTTGAGCACCCTAGATTGCTGAGGTCACCTCGGAGCCATATTCCATTATGGTGAAGCTCCGTGGTTTCGTTGGGAGCCTCCAATTCGGTTGTGGAGAGAGCCCCAACCTTGTTTGTAAAGGTTCGGTTGCTGCGTTCAAGGGCACAAATAGTGGAATCACGACATCTCGCATTGTGTGAGGGCGTGAGGAGAATACGGTGGCCCTAGTGGCTTCTTGGGGAGCATTGTGCCTCCACACCGCTCCAACGGAGACGTACTTCCTCTCAAAGGGAAGGAACTTCGGTAACACATCCTCATCTTCATCGGCTCCACTCTTGGTTATCTCTTACCTTTACTTGTGCAAGCTTATATTGTGTTGTATCCCTTGCTTGCTCGTGTGCTTGTTGTTGTTGCATCATATAGGTTGCTCACCTAGTTGCATACCTAGACAACCTACTTTGATGCAAAGTTTAATTTGGTAAAGAAAAGCTAAAAATTGTTAGTTGCCTATTCACCCCCCTCTAGTCAACTATATCGATCCTTTCAATTGGTATCAGAGTCTCGTCTCTTTATTAAGGACTTTGCCGTCTGAAGAGTATGGTTGACACCGTAGACGGTGGGGAGGAGCACTCTAGTGTGAATCCGTTCTCGTCTAAGGCCGACGGGGGAACCGCGGTCTCTCGTGAGGAGTTCAATGTGGCTTTGGACACATTGAAAACCTCCATGACGGCCGAGGTTGAAAGCATGTTTAACAAGTTCTTAGAAGGCCTTAAATTATCCACCACACCAACGAAAGTGGGCGATCCCGCTAACAAGGTGACGGATGCTAACTCCGACAAGGGGGAAGCTTCTAGTGACAAAGTTCCTTTATCTAGTGGTAGAAATGGTAGTGGCATCTTTGCCCATGTTGAACCTCCTCTTACTTATGGAGGACCGGTTCCCTCCACTCATTTAAATCATGCTGGTTCTCCTCCTAAGATTGTGAAAAATGAGGATTTTGACTCTTGGGTCTATCGCTTTAAACGTCATTTAAATCATGTTAATACTAATCTTTGGAGAATCATTGAGCAAGGTTTCTATCCGCATGACCCAAGAAACTTCACCCCTAGAGAAGCCGCGGATCATCAATTCAACGAGAATGCTCTCTTCATCATCCAAGATGCAATTCCATCCAAAGATATTGCTCATCTCCAACCGTTCACCATGGCCAAGGAAGCATGGCACCATGTTGTTTCCCTTTACAAGGGAAGCACAAGCATACAACGCTCCAACTATGAAGTGGTGCAAGATGAAGCCGATGAGTTTGCAATGAATGAAGATGAAGAACCTCGTGAGCTTTACCGGAGATTAACCACTCTCGCGGTCTCACTCCGAGATCATGGGAGCAAGGATACAGATGACAATTGGATCGAGCGCAAGTTCCTCAAGGCCATGATGCCTTACCACAAGGCCATGTCCTCCGTCATCCGTCAAAGGCCGGACTTCCACACTTTTGTCCTCAAGTGAAGTGTTGGATGAGTTTGTGGCAATGAGGATCTTGGACAAGACCGCCGACAATGCGGTGTTGCGTTCTCAAAGAGCAAAGAAGCCCAACCTTGCCTTGAAGGCCAAGGCTAGTGTGGAAGAAGAGGAAGAAGAGGAGAGCAACCCCAAAGATACAAAATATGCTTATCATGAGCACATGCTCTCGCTTCAAGGCAATTTTGGAGCAAGAAGAGCACAAGGCCCAACTTCAACAAGAGCAACTCAAGTGGCGTGAAGGGCAAGCAACGTGTGAGGACTTGCTATAATTGTGGCAATGTGATCCACTTTGTTGCGGAATGCCCATATGAGAAGAGGGAAGACAATGGTGGCAGGCTCATCCGAAAAGACAAGGCCAAGTCCTTCCCCAACAAGAGCAACTTCACCAAGAAGACTCCTCCCAAGGGGTTGGTGGCACAAGAAGAGTACAATGAGGATGATGATGAAGACGGTGAGTCGGTTGCCATGGCCTCAGTTGCCACTGTGACAACTCCACGGGTGTCCCTCTTTAACTCACCCAATGAGAACATCACCGCCAAGTGCCTCATGGCTAAAGCCACCAACAAGGTAACCCCCAACATCAAAACTACCATCATTACTAATCCTTCTTTAACAGATTGCATTGATGAAAGTGAGGGGTCTAATGAGGAGGAAAATGAATTTGAGTCTTTTATGAGTAAGCTCAAGGGTAAATCCAAGAAGCACTTTGTTGCTCTCTTCGAACAACTTGGTGAATCCAATGACATGATCGAGTCTCATGAAGAAACCATCTCTAAGATGGAGGGGCATAGTCGTGACTATGCCGATGAGATATCGGATCTCTCTAATGCGCTTGAGGAAGAGCGTGGTCATTGTTTGGCTCTTGAGGAGTCACACAATGATGACCATGCTAAATTAAAGAAAGATCTTGATCATGCTCTTGTTGTATCTCGTGTGCTAAATTCTGAGAAGGCAAAACTTGGGGTTGGTCTTGCTAGACTCAAGGAGGAGTTTGATATACTTGACAAGGCTCACAAGGCCTTGAAGGGTACTCATGCTAGCCTTAAAGAGTCTCATGATCAACTCCAAGTGAAGCTAACAAAGGAGAAAGCCACTTTTCCTCATATGGTTTTAATTGATAATGCAAATGCTACTAACCCATGTTGTGAGCATGTGCATCTTGTGGAGGAGAATGCAAAGTTGAAGGAGCAACTTGAGAAAGGCCTTGCGTCTTGCATACAAGGTGAGAAGAACCTCAACGACCTTTTGAGCAATCAAAAGGAAGTTGTGGCCAAGGAGGGAATTGGGTTTGCACCCAAGTCCAAGAACAAGAAGAAGAATGACAAGGCCAAACGACCTCCTCCTCTCAAGCAAACTTTTGTGAAGGAGGGAGAGGGTGCTTCTAAGGAGAAGAAGAACAATGTGAAGGGTGGTGGTGTCAAGAAGGGCAATGCCCCCCTTCCAACAAAGCCGGCGACTTTAACCCTTCTTATGTGTTATGCCGTGCTAGTGATGGGCATGTTTATGCTAAATTTGTTGGCTCTCCTTATGAGTACATTGAATGGTCTATTGGGTTCCTAAGACCCTTGTTACTAACATCAAAGAACCCATTACAAAATGGGTACCTAAAACCAAGCATTGATCTCTTGTAGGTGTTTGCTTCCGGTGGGGGATCATGGTTGCTCGATAGTGGAGCCACAAATCATATGACCGGAAGCAAGGACTTGGTGGTGGACGTGCACAAGATTCCATCTATGCCCACCAATGTCGAGTGGGGTGATGCCTCGTCTTCTAAGGTATTGGGACTTGGCAAGGTTGTCATTTCTCATGATCTCACGATCGAGAAGGTCATGCTTGTTGAGTCCCTTGCATACAATTTACTTTCCGTTCGTCAACTTGCACTCATGGGCTTTGCCACTTTCTTTGATATTGATACCGTGGCCCTCTTGTGGAGCAAGACTCTTAAAGTAGCCTTTGTTGGGCATGTCGAGAACGGTCTCTATGTGATTAACTTTTCGGAGCGACCCACTAAGACCGCGACATGCCTAATGGCTAAAGTTGACGTGGGATGGCTTTGGCATCGCCGTTTAGCCCATGTCAATATGAGATCTTTGCAAAGTCTTCTCAAGGGGGACCATGTCCGTGGACTAACAAATGTTAGTTTAGCCAAAGATCGTGCTTGCAGTGCTTGTATCGAAGGAAAGCTACATGAGAAGGCTCACCCTCCCACGACTATCATTTACTCGAAGAGGCCTTTGGAGCTCCTTCACTTGGATCTCTTTGGGCCTCCATCCTTTGATAGTCTTGGGGGTAGAAAGTATTGCTTGGTGATTGTGGATGATTATTCAAGATACACTTGGGTATACTTCTTCAAGAGGAAGAGTGAGACCCAACAAACCGTCATTGACTTTGCAAATGAAGCTCAACGCAACACAATGCAAAGATCTTGACGATAAGAAGTGACAATGGCACCGAGTTCAAGAACTACACCTTGGATGAGTTTCTTAGTGATGAGGGGATCAAGCATCAATATTCTGCACCCTACACCCCTCAACAAAATGGTGTAGCGGAGAGGAAGAACCGGACATTGATGGATGCGGCAAGGAACATGATGGCGGAGTTCAAGTCTCCATATAACTTTTGGGCCAAAGCCATCAACACCGCGTGTCATGCATCCAATCGGCTCTATCTCCGCAAAGGCTTGAACAAGACTCCATATGAGATACTCACCGGTAACAAGCCCAACCTCAAGTACTTCCGGGTGTTCGGGTGTAAGTGTTTCATTCTCAAGAAAGGTGTTCGTTTGTCTAAATTCGAGGCTAGAGCTTATGAGGGCATATTTGTTGGTTATGCTACAAACTCTCATGCTTACCGTGTCCTCAAAGTTTGATGAGAATAACGGCTCCCAAGTGGAGCAAAGTGGTACTTGTGATGTAGGTGATGAAATTCCTCCCCAAGCCATAAGAAGTATGGGTATTGGTCATATCCTACCCATTGAGGAACCCCTTGTGGCCGAAGGAGAAGGACAATGTTCCACTCAAGTGGAACCATCACCAACCCAAGACCCACATGCTTCCGAAGAACAAAGTGAAGGCCCTCAACCAATCGAACAAGATCAAGGGCGAGATCAACCACAAGATGGTGGTGAAGCACCAAGTGATGCCCAAGGTCAATTTCTCACCACCGAGCAAGTTCAAGATCAAGAGCAAGCTCAAGATCAAGAACAAGCTCAAGACAACGCTCAAGATGATCAAGTTACCGCTCCTCAACTCACTCCTGAGGAGGAATTGGAGCGTCGTGCCACCAAGATTGCATCCAAGCTCACTACCAAGGGTCATCTCATGACTAATGTGCTTGGAAGCTTAAGAAAGGGGGTAAGCACTCGTAGACAATTAGCAAACTATTGTGAACATCATGCGTTTGTTTCTTGTGTTGAACCCCAAAAGGTCTATGAGGCGCTCGAGGATCCGGATTGGCTTAATGCCATGCATGAAGAACTCAACAACTTCGAGCACAACAAGGTGTGGAGATTGGTGCCAAGGCCAACGGGGAACCATAATGTCATTGGAACCAAGTGGATATCCAAGGACAAGCAAGATGCTCATGGAATTATTGTTCGCAACAAGGCTCGGTTGGTAGCACAAGGCTACTCCCAAGTTGAGGGTATCGACTACGGTGAAACCTTTGCTCCCGTTGCTCGCCTTGAATCTATTCGTTTGTTGATTGCTTATGCCTCTCATCATAACTTCAAGTTGCAACAAATGGATGTGAAGAGTGCTTTTATTAATGGTCCTATTAATGAGTTGGTGTATGTCAAACAACCCTCGGGGTTCGAGGATCCCTATTTCCCCGATCATGTGTACCAACTCGATAAGACACTATATGGCCTTAGACAAACCCCACGTGCATGGTATGAGCACCTTACCGAGTTGTTGCAAGATCGTGGATTTGAAATTGGGAAAATCGACCCCACTCTTTTTACTAAGAAGGTCAAAGGGGAGTTGTTTGTATGCCAACTATATGTTGATGATATTATCTTTGGTTCCCCTAACAAAGCTTTCAATGAGAAATTTGCCGCTCTCATTGTCGACGTTCTAGGAACGGGGGTCCCCAGACTTGCCTGCCTGCGGCCCACGGCGTGGCTCTGTGCGCAGGCCCTACGGCCCATCTTCATCAACAAGGCATTCAATACCCTCGCGTGGGGCCAAGCTTCGCGAGGTGGACGACACAAGACCTCCTCAGGAGCGGCCTCACCAGGTTGGCTCGTGAGGGGTGGAGAGATCAAGGCAAGGAAAACCTCGCGAGGTTCTCGTGACGTGAGCCATGACGATCAAGATCAGGCGGGCGCCAGCACGCGCAGTGTCCTTGTTTCCCCTTTGGTGCTAAGGAAGCGAGCGCAGGCGCGGAGTACCGAGGCGTCAAGCAAAGGTTTCCATATCGGTGCAAGGAGACCAAGACCAGCAGGACGGCAAGACGGAGGTCACCATGGAGCCCAAGGTGGCGTCACCACCAGAGCCTTTTGCAGGCGATGACCGCTTTTGTCAGGATAAGTTGTACTAGCTATCCCCTTTCAAATTGGCCATTGTTGGCTCCCTTCCTGCTTAATATTTGGGAAGAGGACCAGGGCCTATATAAGTAGAACTAGCCACCACCGTAGGAGACAACTGATCCGGAACCGACGGATACGGAGGCATCTCATCTGATCCTTAGCCACACACCAAGCACAAGAACACCTCAACCTCAGGAGGATGTTCTTCCCCCTTTGTACTGTTCATCACCAGCCCAAGAGGCAATCCACCACCACCACACTGGAGTAGGGTATTACACCACAGTGGTGGCCCGAACCAGTATAAATCTTGTGTCTCTTGTGTTGTGAGTTCGTCGACTTCGTCCGCGAGATCTTAGCAAACTGGGGCGTGGATCGGTAGGGAAAGAACTTCGCGTGCACCCCAGAGTTCGAACCTTAAGGGTTTTTGCCGGAACCCGTGATCCGACATTTGGCATGCCAGGTAGGGGTGCGCCGTAGCCTTCCCTCCGCCAATCCACGCTCCGTCACCACCGCGCTCCGCCCTCATGGCAGGCGCCCCGCTTCCGACTCCGACGGCCGGTGCTGATGACGGGGCCAGGGGGCTCCGCCGGGCTGGGTTGCGCCCAAAGCCGACCTCACCTTCGACTCAGAAGACCACCCTGTCACCATCGCTGGCTCGGGTATGCCCCCGATGCTTTGCATGCCCACCATCTGCAACGTGGCCGTCACCAAGACCCTCATCAACGGCGGCACCGGCCTCAACGTGCTCTCCGTGGAGGCCTTCAGCCTTCTTCATGTGCCGCTCGATCGGCTCAGCCTCAGCAAGCCCTTCTCAGGAGTTGGCGGCAGCGCAGCCCACTCCCTGGGGAAGATACGCCCCCCCGTCACCTTCGGCACGCGCGACAACTACCGCACCGAGCTGGTCGACTTCGACATCGCCCGCATCGGCCTCCCGTACAATGCCATCCTCGGGTACCCAGCGCTGGCCCAGTTCATGGCAGCAACCCATCCGGCCTACAACCTCATGAAGATTCCTGGAAGCAAGGGCATCCTCACCATCAAGGGGGACGCCAAGGAGGCCCTGGCAGTGCTCAAGCTTGCCTTCAAGACTGCCGCGGTGGCGCAGTCCGTCGACGCAGGCACCTCCGAGCCCAAGGGAGCCGCACCAACCAAGAAAAAGCTGTTGTTCACCCAGGACAAGGCGGAAACCAAGCAGGTGCCGGTCAATGAGGACGGGACCTCAGGAGCCACCTTTACCATAGGTGTCGGCCTCGACCCAAGCCAAGAGGAAGCATTGGTGAAGTTCTTGCGCGCAAACAAGGAAATATTCACATGGGAACCCAAGCAGCTGGTGGGGGTCCTGAGAGAGGTGATTCAGCATCACTTAAGGGTGTGCCCCAATGTACACCATGTGAAGCAGCGGGCAAGAACAAGGAAATATCCGCATGGGAACCCAAGCAGATGGTGGGGGTCCCGAGAGAGGTGATTCGGCATCACTTAAGGGTGTGCCCCAATGTAAGCCCTGTGAAGCAGCGGGCGAGGCGGCAGTCCGCGGAGAAGCAGGCCTTCATCGTCCAAGAAACCCGCAAGTTGGAGGCGGCGGGTGCCATTCACGAGGTACAGTACCCCGAGTGGCTGGCGAACCCCGTCGTTGTGCCAAAGAAAGGCGGGAAGGAGCGAATGTGCGTCGACTTCACCAACCTCAACAAGGCCTGCCCCCAAGATCCGTTCCTGCTTGCATGCATTGACCAGATCGTCGACTCCACCGTTGAGTGCGACCTGCTGTGCTTCCTGGATGCGTTCTCAGGGTATCACCAGATCAAGATGGCGGTGGAAGATGTAGAGAAGACAGCCTTCCTAACCCCGTGCGGGGTGTACTGCTACACCTGCATGCCCTTCGAACTGCGCAACGCGGGCGCGACCTTTCAGCGGTTGATGCACATCGCCTTAGGGCGGCAACTCGGGAGAAACGCGGAGGCCTACGTCGACGACATTGTGGTGAAGTCTCGGGAGGCAAGAACCTTGATCCAAGATCTGGAGGAGACCTTCGCGAGCCTGCGCCAGGTGAACTTGCGACTTAATCCAGAAAAGTGCATGTTCGGTGTCCCTTCCGGCAAGCTGCTGGGGTTCCTCGTGTCCCACAGAGGGATCGAAGCGAACCCGAAGAAGATCAAGGCCATTGAAGACATGAACCCACCGCAGACCCTCAAGGAAATGCAGAAGCTGGCTAGTCGGGTGACCGTGTTGGGGCGCTTCATCTCCAAGCTGGGAGAGCGCGCCCTGCCCTTCTTCAAGCTGATGAAGAAGAAAGGCCCGTTCAAGTGGACCCCGAAGGCCGACCGAGCTTTTCAAGACCTCAAGAGCTACCTGACTAGCCCCCCAGTGATGGTGGCGCCGCGACCTCTCGAGCCCCTAGTACTTTACCTTGCCGCCACTCCGTACTCCGCCAGCGCACACTGGTGGCGGTTCAAGAAGAGCACCAAGCCAAAGGCGCGCCGCGCCAAGCTACAGCCGAGGTGACGCAAGATCAGGAAGGCGCAGCAAGAGCCGTAGCGGCACCAACAGGGGACCAAGCTCAGCAGGACGATGCCGCCAAGGTCCAGACGAGCGATCAGGCGCCGGAAGTTCCATCACCTCAGGAGACATCCCAGCTTCCGCAAGACACGAGCCTCACCAACGCGCCAACCCTCGTCAAGCACCCGGTGTATTTCGTCAGCACGGTGTTGCGGGACGCAAGGGCACGATACCCCATGCCCCAAAAGCTCCTTCTCGCGCTCTTGGTGTCCTCGCGCAAGTTGCGGCACTACTTCCAGGGCCACCCCATCAAGGTCGTCTCAGCCTACCCATTGGAGAGAGTGCTCAGGAGCCCCAACTTTGCTGGAAGGGTCACTGAGTGGAACATCGAGCTATAGGCATTCCAATTGGAGTTCAGCACTACCAGGGTCATCAAGGGAGCTGCACTCGCTGATTTTGTGACGGAATGGACAGATGCCCCGACACTGGAAGCAGGCGAGGACCGGTCCACCTCGCTGGGAAGTGAGGCGCCCGACGGCTGGGTCATGTATTTCGATGGTGCCTTCGCGCACCAGGGCGCGGGGGCTTGAGCAGTACTCGTCTCGCCCACTCAAGACAAGCTCTACTACGCTGTGCAGCTCTGCTTTCAGCAGGGCGAGAAGGTCTCCAACAACATCGCAGAATACGAAGGCCTCATAGCTGGCCTGAAGGTTGCAGCAACTCTGGGGGTGAAGCGCCTCACAGTTAGGGGCGACTCGCAGCTTCTCATCAACTTCTCCAACAAAGTATACGAGCCAAAGGACGAGCACATGGAGGCATACCTCACAGAAGAGCGCAAGATGGAGAAGCAGTTCCTGGGCCTGGAGTTGCAGCACGTGCCTCGTGGCACCAACAAGGAAGCTGACGACATCGCCAAGAGGGCGTCCAAGCGGCAGCCCCAAGAACCTGGCGTCTTCGAGGAGAGGCTCTTCAAGCCGTCAGCAACGCCACCACTTTCAAGGACAGCTCAGCCTCGGGAGGAGCTCCCACAGCCGCCTGCCACAGGAGCCCCAGCCTGTGGCCCGACTTCGGGAGCGCGCCTACTCTTGGCGCTCGAGCCCCAGGAGGGATGCTGGACCAAGGAGTTCAAGGAATACCTGATGCAAGGGGCGCTGCCGGAGAAGGAGGAGGATGCAGAGCGCGTGGCCCGGCAAGCCACGGCATACTGCATCCAAGACGGTGAGTTGTACAGGAAGCGACCAAATGACGTTTCACTGCATTGCATCTCCAGAGACCAAGGGAAGGAGTTGCTATCTGACATACACGGAGGAGACTGCGGGCACCACTCGTCATCACAGACCCTCGTCGGAAGGCATTCCGCAGCGGATTCTACTGGCCCACGGCGCTCAACGATGCAGCCGAGCTGGTGAAGTCCTGTGAAGCCTGCCAGTTCCACGCCAAGTAGATCCATTAGCCAGCTCAGGACCTCCAGACTATCCCACTCACATGGCCATTCGCGGTCTGGTGGCTGGATATCTTGGACCCATTTCCTCGAGCGCCAGGAGGCTACCGCTACCTCTACGTCGCCATCGACAAGTTCACCAAGTGGGCGGAAGTGGAAGCCGTCTGCACGATCCCAGCTGGCTCCGCAGTCAAGTTCATCAAGGGTCTCGTGAGCCGCTTCAGGGTCCCCAACCGCATCATCACCGACAACGGCTCGCAGTTCACTAGTAACCTCTTCAAAACATACTGTGCTAACCTTGGAACGCAGATCTGCTACGCTTCGATGGCGCACCCCAGGAGCAATGGTCAGGCTGATCGCGCCAACGCAGAGGTCCTAAGGGGCCTCAAGACCAGGACCTTCAAGAAGAAGCTCGAGGCCTGCGGCAGGGGCTGGCACGACGAGCTCCAGTCCGTGCTGTGGTCCATCCGCACCACCTCCACCAAGCCGACGGGCGAGACCCCGTTCTTTCTCGTCTACGGAGCCGAAGCGGCCCTCCCTCACAAAGTCATGCATCGCTCCACACGAGTCCCGGCGTTTGATGAAACGCAGCAGGACGCCACACGGGGGATGGACCTCGTGCTGGGGGAGGAACGTCACCGCGAAGCTGCACTGAGGGCGGCAAGGTACGAGCAGGCGCTGCGGCGATACCACTACCGCAGCATCCGGTCCAGGACGCTCGAGGCGGGCGACCTCGTCTTGAGGCGGGTCCTCTCCAGGGAAGGGCTGCACAAGCTCTCACCCATGTGGGAGGGCCCTTTCAAGGTCGTCCATGTCTCCAGGCCTGGCGCCGCGCGCCTGGAGATGCAGGATGGGGTACCCATCCAGAACGCCTGGAACATCGAGCACCTCCGAAAGTTCTACCCATGAAGCAAGGCCAAGTGCCTGTGAAGAAAGGCCCAGTGCCTGTGAAGAAGGCCCGGTGCCTGTGAAGAATCGTCGCCCGTGACACTCTCACGTAATAATGAGTGGGGCTGTACACGCCCCGGAGTCTCAGGAGTGCCGCCCTCGGGCCTCGGGGGCTCCCTCTCACATCTTAGTGGCAGCACTTAGCTCCGCGCTGGTGAGAAGACTTGAAGACTAGACTAGGTGCCGGACGCGTCTTTTCATTTGCTTTCCGTAGTTGGCTCGCCTTCTTTTAGTTGAAGTTTGCTTCTGGAGTTCCTTGCTGGTTTGGTTCCGTCACTTTTTGCTGCTTTTTCTGGTTACAGTTTAACCTGTTTTTTCTCTCGCGCGTACCTCGCGAGGGGGCTAGGCAGGTGCCCTCGCCAGCCTTTTTCCTTTCCTCTGCCCTTCGTCTATTTTTTGCGAGGCCCTTCGTCTGTTTCTTCGCGAGGCACTCTCATTCGAGCCAACAAGCTGGCGCACCTCTCCTGATCCGTGCCCCTCGGGTATCGTGATACGAAGCGCTGGGTCTAGGCTCGGGTGAACGATAAGCCTCCGGGCGACGCTCCTAACAAGTTTTTTGCAGTTCTCTAACACCCGCAAGTCAAGGAAGGCCTCCGCAGGCACCAGGAAGTGAGTCCCTCGCGAGGAGGAGGCTACCCCAAGAATGCCAAGCTAAGTTACCTCTACGCAAAATAACGACGCAGCATAAACAACAAACATAGCATAATGATTGAGGAATCATAGTTCGATACACGCCCCTCCAGGGCCCATACTGGTTTCATTTTTGATGCGGGAAGGAAAGGAAGAACAAAACAAAAGCGGCGCTTGCCCCTACGGCGGTCCACGGGGGCAGGCTCCTGGCGCCGTCCTGAGCTCAGCCAGACCCCTCCTCGTGCTTCAGGGAGACGCGATGACGAGACGACCTGCTGCCACCTTCGAAGCGGGCGCGGCGGCTGGTCGTAGCCACCACCTGCCCAGGCCACGCGCGCGGGCAAACGTCTGCCAATTGCGAGCCAGGGCTATGTTGCCCGCGGCAGAGACCTCGACCACGACCCAAGAGGCCTTGCTGCAGCAACCGTCCACCTGCAGCCAGAACCTGCCTGGGACAGAGGCTGGTAGCTCGTCGACGAAGAAACACGGAAGTTGAAGCCAGTTGCCGGCTAGGTTCTCCGACCAGACAACGAACTTCGGCAGCACCTCTGCCGAGTGGAAGCGCGGCCGGGGAGGCCGCGCAACCACGGCCCGTCTCCCTTCGTCGATGGGGCCGCCGCGACCGGAGCGACCCCTGCCACGTGCTACCTCTTGAGCACTGCGTTGGTTTTCCCTTGAAGAGGAAAGGGTGATGCAGCAAAGTAGTGTAAGTATTTCCCTCAGTTTTTGAGAACCAAGGAATCAATCCAGTAGGAGGCTACACGCAAGTCCCTCGCACCTGCACAAACAAATAAATCCTCGCAACCAACGCGATAAGGGGTTGTCAATGCCTACACGGTCACTTACGAGAGTGAGATCTGATAGATATGATAGGATAATATTTTTGGTATTTTTGTGATAAAGATGCAAAGTAAAATAAAAGCAAAATAAAAGGCAACGGAAATAGCTAAGTGTTGGAAGATTAATATGATGGAGAATAGACCTGGGGGCCATAGGTTTCACTAGTGGCTTCTCTCAAGAGCATAAGTATTTTACGGTGGGTGAACAAATTACTGTTGAGCAATTGACAGAATTGAGCATAGTTATGAGAATATCTAGGTATGATCATGTATATAGGCATCACGTCCGAGACAAGTAGACCGACTCCTGCCTGCATCTACTACTATTACTCCACACATCGACCGCTATCCAGCATGCATCTAGAGTATTAAGTTCACAAGAACAGAGTAACGCTTTAAGCAAGATGACATGATGTAGAGGGATAAATTCATGCAATATGATAAAAACCCCATCTTGTTATCCTCGATGGCAACAATACAATACGTGCCTTGCTGCCCCTACTGTCACTGGGAAAGGACACCGCAAGATTGAACCCAAAGCTAAGCACTTCTCCCATTGCAAGAAAGATCAATCTAGTAGGCCAAACCAAACTGATAATTCGAAGAGACTTGCAAAGATAACCAATCATACATAAAAGAATTCAGAAGATTCAAATATTGTTCATAGATAAACTTGATCATAAACCCACAATTCATCGGTCTCAACAAACACACCGCAAAAGAAGATTACATCGAATAGATCTCCACAAGAGAGGGGGAGAACATTGTATTGAGATCCAAAAAGAGAGAAGAAGCCATCTAGCTAATAACTATGGACCCGAAGGTCTGAGGTAAACTACTCACACTTCATCGGAGAGGCTATGGTGTTGATGTAGAAGCCCTCCGTGATCGATGCCCCCTCCGGCGGAGCTCCGGAACAGGCCCCAAGATGGGATCTCGTGGGTACAGAAGGTTGCGGCGGTGGAATTAGGTTTTTGGCTCCGTATCTGATTGTTTGGGGGTACGTAGGTATATATAGGAGGAAGGAGTACGTCGGTGGAGCAACGTGGGGCCCACGAGGGTGGAGGGCGCGCCCAGGGGGTAGGCGTGCCCCCCTACCTCGTGGCTTCGTGCTTGATTTCTTGACGTAGGGTCCAAGTCCTCTGGATCATGTTCGTTCCAAAAATCACATTCCCGAAGGTTTCATTCTGTTTGGACTCCCTTTGATATTCTTTTTCTGCGAAACTCTGAAATAGGCAAAAAAACAGCAATTCTGGGCTGGGCCTCCGGTTAATAGGTTAGTCCCAAAAATAATATAAAAGTGAATAATAAAGCCTAATAATGTCCAAAACACAAGATAATATAGCATGGAGCAATCAAAAATTATAGATACGTTGGAGACGTATCAAGCATCCCCAAGCTTAATTCCTGCTCGTCCTCGAGTAGGTAAATGATAAAAACAGAATTTTTGATGCGGAATGCTACTTGGCATAATTTCAATGTAATTCTTCTTAATTGTGGTATGAATATTCAGATCCGAAAGATTCAAGATAAAAGTTCAATATTGACATAAAAATAATAATACTTCAAGCATACTAACTAAGCAATTATGTCCTCTCAAAATAACATGGCCAAAGAAAGTTCATCCCTACAAAATCATATAGTTTAGTCATGCTCCATTTTCGTCACACAAGAATGCTCTCATCATGCACAACCCCGATGACAAGCCAAGCAATTGTTTCATACTTTAGTAATCTCAAACTTTTCAACCTTCACGCAATACATGAGCGTGAGCCATGGATATAGCACTATGGGTGGAATAGAATATGATGATGGGGGTTATGTGGAGAAGACAAAAAAGGAGAAAGTCTCACATCAACGAGGCTAATCAATGAGCTATGGAGATGCCCATCGATTGATGTTAATGCAAGGATTAGGGATTGCCATGCAACGGATGCACTAGAGCTATAAATATATGAAAGCTCAACAAAAGAAACTAAGTGGGTGTGCATCCAACTTGCTTGCTCACGAAGACCTAGGGCACTTGAGGAGGCCCATTGTTGGAATATACAAGCCAAGTTCTATAATGAAAAATTCCCACTAGTTATATGAAAGTGACAAAACAAGAGACTCTCTATCATGAAGATCATGGTGCTACTTTGAAGCACAAGTGTGGTAAAAGGATAGTAACATTGACCCTTCTCTCTTTTTCTCTCATTTTTTGGGCCTTCTTTTTTTATGGCCTTTCTCTCTCTTTTTTATTCCTCACTTGGGACAATGCTATAGAAAAATGATGATCATCACACTTCTATTTATTTATAACTCAATGATTACAACTCGATACTAGAACAAAGTATGACTCTATATGAATGCCTCCGGCGGTGTACCGGGATATGCAATGAACCAAGAGTGACATGTATGAAAGGATTATGAACGGTGCTTTGCCACAAATACTACGTCAACTACATGATCATGCAAAGGAATATGACAATGATGAACGTGTCATGATAAACGGAATGGTGGAAAGTTGCATGGCAATATATCTCGGAATGGCTATGGAAATGCCATAATAGGTAGGTATGGTGGCTGTTTTGAGGAAGATATAAGGAGGTTTATGTGTGAAAGAGTGTATCATATCACGGGGTTTGGATGCACCGGCGAAGTTTGCACCAACTCTCAATGTGAGAAAGGGCAATGCACGGTACCGAAGAGGCTAGCAATGGTGGAAAGGTGAGGGTGCGTATAATCCATGGACTCAACATTAGTCATAAAGAACTCACATACTTATTGCAAAAATCTACAAGTCATCAAAAACCAAGCACTACGCGCATGCTCCTAGGGGGATAGATTGGTAGGAAAAGACCATCGCTCGTCCCCGACCGCCACTCATAAGGAGGACAATCAAAGAACACCTCATGTTTCAAATTTGTTACATAACGTTTACCATACGTGCATGCTACGGGACTTGCAAACTTCAACACAAGTATTTCTCAAATTCACAACTACTCAACTAGCACAACTTTAATATCACTACCTCCATGTCTCAAAACAATCATCAAGCATCAAACTTCTCTTAGTATTCAACACACTCATAAGAAAGTTTTTACTATTCTTGAATACCTAGCATATTAGGATTATTTAAGCAAATTACCATGCTATTTAAGACTCTCAAAATAATCTAAGTGAAGCATGAGAGATCAATAGTTTCTATAAAACAAATCCACCACCGTGCTCTAAAAGATATAAGTGAAGTACTAGAGCAAAAACTATATAACTCAAAAGATATAAGTGAAGCACATAGAGTATTCTAATAATTTCCGAATCATGTGTGTCTCTCTCAAAAGGTGTGTACAGCAAGGATGATTGTGGTAAACTAAAAAGCAAAGACTCAAATCATACAAGACGCTCCAAGCAAAACACATATCATGTGGTGAATAAAAATATAGCTCCAAGTAAAGTTACCGATGGAAGTAGACGAAAGAGGGGATGCCTTCCGGGGCATCCCCAAGCTTTGGCTTTTTGGTGTCCTTAGATTATCTTGGGGGTGCCATGGGCATCCCCAAGCTTAGGCTCTTGCCACTCCTTGTTCCATAATCCATCAAATCTTTCACCCAAAACTTGAAAACTTCACAACACAAAACTCAGCAGAAAATCTCGTGAGCTCCGTTAGCGAAAGAAAACAAAAGACCACTTCAAGGTACTGTAATGAACTCATTATTTATTTATATTGGTGTTAAAACTACTGTATTCCAACTTCTCTATGGTTTATAAACTATTTTACTAGCCATAGATTCATCAAAATAAGCAAACAACACACGAAAAACAGAATCTGTCAAAAACAGAACAGTCTGTAGTAATCTGTAACTAACGCAAACTTCTGGAACTCCAAAAAATCAGCCAAAATAGGAGACCTAGAAAATTTGTTTATTGATCAGCAGAAATTGGAATCAATATTTTATCACGTTCTAGTGATTTTTAACAATTAGTTTCGTGAACAGAAAGTTTCTGGAATTTTCTGCAAGATCAAATAACTATCATCCAAGAAGATCCTATAGGTTTAACTTGGCACAAACACTAATTAAAACATAAAAACACATCTAACCAGAGGCTAGAACAAATATTTATTCCTAAACAGAAGCAAAAAGCAAAAAACTAAAAATAAAATTGGGTTGCCTCCCAACAAGCACTATCGTTTAACGCCCCTAGCTAGGCATAAAAGCAAGGGTAGATCTAGGTATTGCCATCTTTGGTAGGCAATCCATAAGTGGGTCTCATAATAGATTCATATGGTAATTTTATTTTCTTCCTAGGGAAGTGTTCCATGCCTTCCTTTAATGAAATTGGAATCTAATATTCCCTTCCTTCATATCAATGATTGCACCAATCGTTCTAAGGAAAGGTCTACCAAGAATAATAGGACATGAAGGATTGCAATCTATGTCAAGAACGATAAAATCTACGGGCACATAGTTCCTATTTGCAACAATAAGAACATCATTAATTCTTCCCATAGGTTTCTTAATGGTGGAATCCGCAAGGTGCAAGTTTAAAGAGAAATCATCAAAATCAGGGAAACCTAGCAAATCGCACAAAGTTTTTGGAATCGTGGAAACACTAGCACCCAAATCACACAAAGCATAGCATTCATGATCTTTAATCTTAATTTTAATAGTAGGTTCCCACTCATCATAAGGTTTTCTAGGGATAGAGACTTCCAACTCAAGTTTTTCTTCATAAGATTGCATCAAAGTATCAACGATATGTTTGGTAAAAGCTTTATTTTGACAATAAGCATGAGGATAATTTAGCACGGATTGCAATAAGGAAATACAATCTATAAAAGAGCAATTATCATAATTAAATTCCTTGAAATCCAAAATAGTGGGTTTATTAATATCTAATGTTTTGATCTCTTCAATCCCACTTTTATCAATTTTAGCATCAAGATCTAAAAACTCCGAATTTTTGGAACACCTTCTAGGTAAGGGTGGATCATATTCAGTCCCATCATTATCAAGATTCATATTGCAAAACAAAGATTTAATAGGGGATACATCAATAACTTTTAGATCTTCATCTTTGTTTTCATAAAAATTAGAAGAACACGCTTTTATAAAGCAATCTTTCTTAGCACGCATCCTAGCGGTTCTTTCTTTGCACTCATCAATGGAAAATCTCATGGCTTTGAGAGACTCATTGATATCATGCTTAGGTGGAATAGATCTAAGTTTCAAAGAATCAACATCAAGAGAAATTCTATCAACGTTCCTAGCCAATTCATCAACTTTAAGCAATTTTTCTTCAAGGAAGGCATTGAAATTCTTTTGCGAATTCATAAATTCCTTAACACTAGTCTCAAATTTAGAGGGCATCTTATTAAAGTTTCCATAAGAATTGTTGTAGGAATTACCATAATTATTAGAGGAATTACTAGGATAAGGCCTAGGATTAAAGTTCCCTCTATACGCGTTGTTACCAAAATTATTCCTACCAATAAAATTCACATCCATAGATTCATTATTATTATCAATCAAAGTAGACAAAGGCATATCATTAGGATCAGAAGAAACACTCTTAGTAGCAAATAATTTCATAAGTTCATCCATCTTTCCACTCAAAACATTAATTTCTTCTATCGCATGCACTTTTTTATTAGTAGATCTTTCAGTGTGCCATTGAGAATAATTACCGTAATATTATCTAGGAGTTTAGTAGCTTCTCCTAAAGTGATTTCCATAAAAGTGCCTCCCGCGGCCGAATCTAAAAGATTTCTAGAAGCAAAATTCAATCCGGCATAAATTTTTTGTATAATCATCCACAAATTCAAACCATGAGTAGGGCAATTACGTATCATTAATTTCATCCTCTCCCAAGCTTGTGCAACATGTTCATGATCAAGTTGCTTAAAATTCATAATATCGTTTCTAAGAGAGATAATCTTAGCGGGAGGAAAATACTTAGAGATAAAAGCATCGTTGCACTTATTCCAAGAATCAATACTATTTTTAGGCAAAGACGAAAACCAAGCTTTAGCACGATCTCTAAGCGAAAAAGGAAATAGCTTCAATTTAACAATATCATTGTCAACATCTTTCTTCTTTTGCATATCACACAAATCAACAAAGCTATTTAGATGAGTAGCGGCATCTTCACTAGGAAGGCCGGCGAATTGATCTTTCATAACAAGATTCAACAAAGCAGCATTGATTTCACAAGATTCAGTATCGGTAAGAGGAGCAATCAGAGTGCTAAGGAAATCATTATTGTTGGTATTGGTAAAGTCACATAATTTGGTATTATCTTGAGCCATCGTGACAAACAAGCAATCCAACACACGAGCAAACAAGAAGCAAGCGAAAAAGAGGCGAACGAAAAAGAGAGGGCGAATAAAACGGCAAGGGTGAAGTGGGGGAGAGGAAAACGAGAGGCAAATGGCAAATAATGTAATGCGGGAGATAAGGGTTTGTGATGGGTACTTGGTATGTTGACTTTTGCGTAGACCTCCCCGGCAACGGCGCCAGAAATCCTTCTTGCTACCTCTTGAGCACTGCGTTGGTTTTCCCTTGAAGAGGAAAGGGTGATGCAGCAAAGTAGCGTAAGTATTTCCCTCAGTTTTTGAGAACCAAGGTATCAATCCAGTAGGAGGCTACACGCAAGTCCCTCGCACCTACACAAACAAATAAATCCTCGCAACCAACGCGATAAGGGGTTGTCAATCCCTACACGGTCACTTACGAGAGTGAGATCTGATAGATATGATAGGATAATATTTTTGGTATTTTTGTGATAAAGATGCAAAGTAAAATAAAAGGCAAGGGAAATAGCTAAGTGTTGGAAGATTAATATGATGGAGAATAGACCCGGGGGCCATAGGTTTCACTAGTGGCTTCTCCCAAGAGCATAAGTATTTTACGGTGGGTGAACAAATTACTGTTGAGCAATTGACATAATTGAGCATAGTTATGAGAATATCTAGGTATGATCATGTATATAGGCATCACGTCCGAGACAAGTAGACCGACTCCTGCCTGCATCTACTACTATTACTCCACACATCGACCGCTATCCAGCATGCATCTAGAGTATTAAGTTCACAAGAATAGAGTAACGCTTTAAGCAAGATGACATGATGTAGAGGGATAAATTCATGCAATATGATAAAAACCCCATCTTGTTATCCTCGATGGCAACAATACTATATGTGCCTTGGTGCCCCTACTGTCACTGGGAAAGGACACCGCAAGATTGAACCCAAAGCTAAGCACTTCTTCCATTGCAAGAAAGATCAATCTAGTAGGCCAAACCAAACTGATAATTCGAAGAGACTTGCAAAGATAACCAATCATACTTAAAAGAATTCAGAAGATTCAAATATTGTTCATAGACAAACTTGATCATAAACCCACAATTCATCGGTCTCAACAAACACACCGCAAAAGAAGATTACATCGAATAGATCTCCACAAGAGAGGGGGAGAACATTGTATTGAGATCCAAAAAGAGAGAAGAAGCCATCTAGCTAATAACTATGGACCCGAAGGTCTGAGGTAAACTACTCACACTTCATCGGAGAGGCTATGGTGTGGATGTAGAAGCCCTCCGTGATCGATGCCCCCTCCGGCGGAGCTCCGGAACAGGCCCCAAGATGGGATCTCGTGGGTACAGAAGGTTGCGGCGGTGGAATTAGTTTTTGGCTCCGTATCTGATCGTTTGGGGGTACGTAGGTATATATAGGAGGAAGGAGTACGTTGGTGGAGCAACATGGGGCCCACGAGGGTGGAGGGCGCGCCCCCCTACCTCGTGGCTTCCTGCTTGATTTCTTGACATAGGGTCCAAGTCCTCTGGATCATGTTCGTTCCGAAAATCACGTTCCCGAAGGTTCCATTCCGTTTGGACTCTGTTTGATATTCTTTTTCTGTGAAACTCTGAAATAGTCAAAAAACAGCAATTCTGGGCTGGGCCTCCGGTTAATAGGTTAGTCCCAAAAATAATATAAAAGTGAATAATAAAGCCCAATAATGTCCAAAACAGAAGATAATATAGCATGGAGCAATCAAAAATTATAGATACGTTGGAGACGTATCACCACGCGCAGCGGCGCAACCCCGGGAGCGGGGGGCCGCGGCGGGGGTCGCGGTGTGCTTACGGGGATGGCCGCGTCCGTGCTTGAGCACAGGGGAGCCGGGCCCCTCGCGGGGGGCCTTCCCCTTCTTGGCGGCAGAGAACCTCTTCGACGGCGCCATTGCCACTAGCAGAGGATCAAGGAGGAAGAAGCAAGCGGACTGGGAAGAGATGGGCGACGGTGGCTCTGCCCCCTCCCCATTTATAGCAAGAGAAGGCCAACCAACGCCCCCACGATCGCAGGTCATGATGGTTTTCCTTGCATGTCGTAGGGACTTATCTAGTCGGGCAGTTGCCGAGGCAGCATGGGGAAGCGGAGACGCCCACGTCCAATCAACCTCCACGCGTCGACCAGGGCCGCAGGCTATTGGGGCCCACGGCGCTCCGCACTTGACCTTTGACTTCGCCTCGAAGCCAAGCCCGAGCGCGCCTTGGGCCCGGGGGCTATTGTCGGCGTTCTGGGAACGGGGGTCCCCAGACTTGCCTGCCTGCATCCCACGGCGTGGCTCTGTGCGCAGGCCCGTATGGCCCATCTTCATCAAGAAGGCATTCAAGACCCTCGCGAGGGGCCAAGCCTCGTGAGGCGGACGACACAAGACCTCCTCAGGAGCGGCCCCACCAGGTTGGCTCGTTAGGGGCGAAGAGATCAAGGCAAGGCAAACCTCGCGAGGTTCTCGTGGCGTGAGCCATGACGATCAAGATCAGGCGGGCGCCAGCACGCGCAGTGTCCTTGTTTCCCCTTTGGTGCTAAGGAAGCGAGCGCAGGCGCGGAGTACCGAGGCGTCGAGCAAAGGTTTCCATATCGGTGCAACGAGACCAAGACCAGCAGGACGGCAAAGGTTTGGTCGCCGCCTTCAAGGGCACCAATAGTGGAATCACGACATCTCGCATTGTGTGAGGGCGTGAGGAGAATACGGTGGCCCTAGTGGCTTCTTATGGAGCATTGTGCCTCCACACCGCTCCAACGTAGACGTACTTCTCTCAAAGGGAAGGAACTTCAGTAACACATCCTCGTCTTCACCGGCTCCACTCTTGGTTATCTCTTACCTTTACTTGTGCAAGCTTATATTGTGTTGTATCCCTTGCTTGCTCGTGTGCTTGTTGTTGTTGCATCATATAGGTTGCACACCTAGTTGCATTTCTAGACAACCTACTTTGATGCAAAGTTTAATTTGGTAAAGAAAAGCTAAAAATTGTTAGTTGCCTATTCACGCCCCCTCTAGTCTACTATATCGATCTTTTCAAGGACGACTCGCAATCGGCCGACTGGTCGGACCCCTTTCTTCTTGGTGTACGGAGTTGAAGCCGTGCTCCCGAGTGATATGCTGCACAATGCTCCTCGAGTGGAACTTTTCACACAAGACGAAGCAGAGCAAGCACGATAGGACGCTGTTGATCTTCTAGAAGAGGAACGAGAGATGGCTCTGATCCGGTCGACCATTTATCAGCAAGACCTTCGTCGATTCCACGCTCGAAATGTCAAAGGTCGAGCATTTCAGGAAGGGGACCTTGTGCTCCGAGTACATTAGCAGAGGCCTCATAAGCTTGCCCCTGTTTGGGAAGGACCCTTCATCATCACCCAGGTGCTCCACAATGGGGCGTATCACCTTTACAATGTGGCCAAGAATCAAGACGAGCCACGCTCTTAGAACGCGGATCTGCTTCGCCATTTTTATACCTAAACACTTCGATTGTCGAGATGTAATAAGAAGTACTTTTCAGATTGTTTATCAAAGACATGATTTTTGCAGTCTCTTAATGATTGTTTTCACATGAATATGTGTGTTCAAATCCCCAGTGGGTGGCTTAGCCGCTAACCCGATTCGCCTAAGTTTCAAATACACTCTGAGTGAAGAAAAACCCTCTCACTCGGGGGCTTAGCCGCGAACCCGATTCGCCTAAGTTTCAAACACACTACGAGTGAAGAGCAACCCTCTCACTCGGGGCTTAGCTGCGACTCCGTACCCGCCTAAGTTTCAAAAACACTCCAAGTGAAGAGCAACCCTCTCACTCGGGGCTTAGCTACGACTCCATACTCGCCTAAGTTTCAAAACACACTCCAAGTGAAGAGCAACCCTCTCACTCGGGGGCTTAGCTATGACCCCGTACTCGCCTAAGTTACAAAACATACTCCGAGTAAAGAGCAACCCTCTCACTCGGGGGCTTAGCTGTGATACCGTACTCGCCTAAGTTACAAAACATACTCCGAGTGAAGAGCAACCCTCTCACTCGGGGGCTTAGCTGCGATCCCGTACTCTCCTAAGTTACAAAACATACTCCGAGTGAAGAGCAACCCTCTCACTCGGGGGCTTCGCTACAATCCCGTACTCGCCTAAGTTACAAAACATACTCCAAGTGAAGAGCAACCCTCTCACTCGGGGGCTTAGCTACGATCCCGTACTCGCCTAAGTTACAAAACATACTCTGAGTGAAGAGCAACCCTCTCACTCGGGGGCTTAGCTGCGATCCCGTACTCGCCTAAGTTACAAAACATACTCCGAGTGAAGAGCAACCATCTCACTCGGAGGCTTAGCTGCGAACCCGATTCGCCTAAATTTCAAAACACACTTCGAGTGAAGAGCCATCCTTTCGCTTGGAGGCTTAGCCATGCACTCTGAGCTGTGCCACAAGTACAATGTATGGTTGCACTCTGAGCTGTGCCACAAGTACAACGTCTGGTTGCACTCTGAGCTGCGCCACAAGTACAACGTCTGGTTGCACCACAAGTACAACGTCTGGTTGCACTCTGAGCTACGCCACAAGTACAACGTCTGGTTGCACTCTGAGCAATCCTCTCACTCGGAGACTCAGCTGCGATCCTAGATTCGCCTAAGTCAAACAAACCGAAGGCAATAGAGACAAAGCAACTGCATCCAAATAAAGCAACCAAGTTCGAATAAATCCGTCAAAGATCAGAGTCACCAACAGAAGTACTCGGGCATCAAGCCCGAAAGAGTTTAACGATTACAAAACCACTCGGCAGTCCGAGGCAAATAAGATCAAGTTATCAATTTTTCACTCGGCGGGAGGAGGACTTGCTGGCTCAACGAAAGTGTCCAAGTCGATGCCGTCTGCAATACGGGTGACTGCGTCAATGAAGGTCTCCATGAAAGATTGAAATTGAAGCTTCTTAGTGTTGGCCACCTGAAGAGCCTTCAGCTTCTCTTCCTTGGCATCCTTGCAGTGGACACGAACCAAAGACAGAACCACGTCAGCACCGCAGCGAGCAGATGACTTCTTCCACGCTTGCACTCGGTCAGGGATGTCATTGAGTCGAGTCATCAGTGACTCGAGATCATTCTGAAACACATCTTTTGGCCGGAGCTCCTTGTCGATCCGTGACAATGCCACTTTCAGTCGGGCAATGTAGTCCAGGACACTAGCAAGACGGGATTCCAGTCGCAACACGTTCATGGCAGCTTCGTCCTTGACAGGAGAGTTGATGGGGTCCAGTCCGGTCTCGATCCACCAAGTCCCCTCTTCAAAATTTCGACAGAATTCTGCACGGAGTGAAAGATAGTGAGTTGGTTGCAGCGTTGCGAAGAAAACTTTTCAATCCAGTCGGATGAGAGAAATTACCTTCAAGCATGAGAAACATCTTGGCAAGACCGCCCAGATAATCTTCTAGTTCATCCCTCTTCTGAGTGAGAACATCCACTTTGTCGGCTAAAGCCATCTTCTCCTCCTTCAGTTGCACAACCTCTTTGTTCGCCTCGTCAACGGCAGTTCTCAGCTTGGCGTTCTCCTCTTCCAACTTTCCGACTGAAGCCAGCTTCTTGTCGGCAAGTTCAGTCTTTTCACGTGCCGTCTTCTGCGCCGCTGCAAGGTCGAGGTCCTTCTGCTCCAGAGCCTGCTTCATTTTGTCTAAAGAAATAACATTCTTCAGACAAGCTTGGAGTTGACGGTTTTCATTACGCACATCTGTTCGAGTGGAGTCACTCGGTTCAAAGGATGAAAAGGAAAAGATCACAAGGCAAGCAGTCGACAAATTGTTACCTCCCATGACAACTGCTTCATCCTGGGCTTTCTTCAAGTTCTCCTTGGCTAACTCTAGATCGAGGTTGAGTTGGATCTGCTTCTTCTCCAAATCAGCAAACTTGGTTCCAAGCTCACAAGATTTCTGCAATCAACAACAAGACATGTAAATCGACAGAAACAAGGATTAGTCACTTCTGAGTGATAAAATGCAAAGTCAGATTATTATGACAAAAGAGTTCTAAGACTACTGCCGAATCAAACATTCAACAGCGGTCTCGGGGACTACACCCAGTGGGTGCAGTTGGCATGCCCCCACTGGTTCAATTTCCCACTCAACATGGTCTGCCCAACATGAGTGGAAGGAGTAAAAAAAAGAGAGAAGGGATTAGACAGTTCTAAGACCACCATCGACTGCCAGCAGTCAACAGTGGTCTCGGGGACTACACCCAGTGGGTGCACTCAGCGTGCCCCCACTGGACCAAAACTTCACTTGACACGGCCTGTCTAATTCGCGTGAAAAGAGCTGCACACAGCTACATGACACACCCACTGGGCGTAAAGATGCGAGAAACAGATTGACATCTTACGAAAAATAAAGTAGCAGTTTTCAGGTAGCATATCCTAACAGAGCAAAGGTCAAGCTGGAAACCAATTGGAAATCAACTTACAATCCCACTTACTCGGACATTGGGTTGGAGGGCAGAGCTGGCGTCATAGGCGGCCTTGCTGGTGTCATACACCACTTTCAGTCGGTCCATCATTAGACCTGCTTGGATCATGGCCTCCTTGGCAGCTCCTACTTGGTCCTCCGGGACATGTTGAGTAACAAATAAAGGAGATGATGGAACTGACGATGTGGCCGGTGGGGCTGAAGCTTGAACTTGCGCAATCGGGGAAGGAGCCTGAGCAGTCGACGCTGAGGGTTGGTCAGTCGACAGAGGGTCTGCAAAAGAGACCGAAGTCCATACTGGTTCACCAAGTTGTTGGACCACAGGTTCTAATGCTGAGCGTGACGTTCTCGCGCTAGGCGTCCTCTTGCTCAAAGTTCTGCCTCTCCTCCCGGTGTCCCTTGGAGGCACGTCCTCATCATCATCATCAGGAAGCTGGATAACATTTGTTAGTGCTGCAAACACTCGATAGTAAAAATGCAGTCGACCAGAGAAGCAGTTGACAAAAGATCAATGCGGCTATGGAATCATACCTGCCCGAGAGGTAGCCGCATCCGCAGTTTCCGCATCACCGCACTCTTCGTCGACGTCCATGGATGTTGCAGAAGTCGCAGCACTGAAAACTCCAGAATTCACTCAGTCAAGCAAGCGAACGAGTCGACAATAACACAAAAGACAAAGAGAAGAAACAAAACACTTACACAAAAGCAACAGGAACAACCACCTTGATCTTGGGCAGGGCCTTCCGGGGCTTCGGCGGGACAACCTTGGGCTGCTTCGCGGCCTTCTCCGACGGCTCTGGAGTCGAGGTTCGAGTGCGCTTCGGAACTTTCGTACTTGGCGGAACTGCTTTGCCGCGCCCACCTGCAGGATCCTGCAACTGCTTGGAATGCCGTTCGGAGCGGGGCGGCGAGTCAACTTCCTCACTGCTACCAGAATCCTTGCTGTCTTCCTCACTATCATCTTCAGATTGCCAGTCGGCACTTCCGCCATCGCTCTCCACTCCCTCGTGGTGCTGCTCCCCGTTTGGCATCGAGTACATCTTGGTATAAATCTGCAAGACATAAGTTAACAAGTATCAGTCGGATTCAAGAGCAATTGCAGATCGAAAGAAGAAAACACTCAGTATATTGAGCCTGACCTCTTCTGGCTCGTGGTCGGCGTCGAATGGCAGGATCCTCCTGGACCCCCTGGGGTTATCCTTGTTCCCAATGATGCTCCGCAGCCACTGAGCCACTATCTCCTCGACAACCTCCTGTCCTCCTCTGGGTGGATCCAAGCGGTGTCTTCAGGGCCCGAGTACATCCACATCGGATGATCATGAGCTTGGACCGGAGAGGCTGGATGCATCGACTGAGGAACACCTCCAACAGATCCATGCCAGTCACACCCTCCCGGACTAAGTTAACGATTGCGTCGACTAAAAGGGACACCTCACCTTTCTCCTCTAGGGTCACAATCAGTGAAGAAGGTTGGTGGAGTCTCTCCATAGTGAAAGGGGGGAGGCCGGTCGACTGACCAGGAGTCGGGATGTCTTTGCAGTAGAACCAGGTCGACTGCCATCCTCTGACTGACTCAGGAAAGGTCATGGGAGGAAAAGTACTTCTACCCCTAGTTTGAATCCCTAACCCCCCGCACATTTGGATCACGTGCGTCTTTTCATCAGTCGGGTTAGACTTCACCGTCTGAGAACGGCAAGTGAAGATGTGTTTGAATAGGCCCCAGTGTGGTTGGCACCCTAGGAAGTTTTCGCACATTGAGATGAAAGCAGTAAGATACGAAATTGTGTTGGGAGGGAAGTGGTGAATCTGAGCACCGAAAAAGTTCAAGAAACCCCCAAAGAACGGATGCGAGGGAAGGGAAAAACCTCGATCGACGTGGGTGGTGAGAAGGACACTCTCACCCTCGCGCGGCTGGGGCTCGGATTCCCCCTCCAGCAGCCTCCAAGATCCATGAGCAATCATGTCGTCCGTGGCGAGCCTCTCTAAATCCTCCTGCTCGACGGTGGAGCGGATCCAGTCCCCGTGGATCCAACCAGGCGACAGACCGGACCATGACGACGACCCCTGAGCCGTCTTCTTGCCCTTCGCCGCCGCCTTCTTTGCGTGCTCCATGGCCGCAGTCTTCTCCATCACCATGGCGGCAGAGTGCGAGCGAGGCGGGCGGAAGCGTCGAGAGCAGAGGGAAACAAGGTGGAAAGGCAGAGAGGAAGGGGATCGAATGAGGTGCACTGTACATTGCATCGGCTTCGTCGCCTTTTATGGGCCTGCTTCCGAGTGGCTGACCCGTGGGCCCGAGCGATCCTATCACATCCCGCAGCAGACGCTCACTCGATACGTGGTGAAAAAGTCAGCACGGAGATCAAGGCGTCCCTGTCTAGCCATTCCGTTTACTGCGCTACGCTCCGTCCCGTACGCTTCTCCAAATTTTTGAATCCCGTGAGATCCGGGAACAGCAGCGCAATCAATCACGCCGAAGATTTCACACTCTAATTCACTCGAAGATTTGTGACATAATTCACTCGACAACCTCAGAATCGATCAAGGCGACCGATGCAAGGTTAAAGTTCCAGTATGATTTCCAGACTCTGATGAAATGCCTCCGAAGCATAGAATCAATTCGGAACCAACTTCAAACCTTCTTCACTTGGACCTCAATCCATTCGGGGGCTAATGACGATGGCATGTACCTAGGGTAGGGTCATAGGCCTGACCTAGACGCCCTACCCAAGGACACTGCCCTAGAGTCAAAGACATTCGAAGTACAACAGAAGATACTGACTGAAATCACCTTGGAGTGCAATCCACTCGACCATCTATTCCACTCGGATACCCCAATTCCACTCGACCAAGATAGCGTCACTCGACCATACTAAAGAATCACTCGGAGCACAGAAGACCTACAGTCGCCCCAGTATAGCAACGGTCAGGCGTTCACTCCGTAGTCTTAAAGATCATTAATAGTCATTTATAGCAGGCGTTACTAGTAACGCCCCTGTCTTAACTTACATTGAACCCTGTGTAACTGAGGGCTGGAGGGGCCTAGCGCACTCTATATAAGCCACCCCCCTCCTCTGGCACAAGGGTTCGCACCCCTTGTAACTCACACGCATATTCCAGTCGACAAGCCTCCGGGCACCGAGACGTAGGGCTGTTACCTCCTCTGAGAGGGGCCCGAACTCGTAAACTTGCGTGTACAACCTCGCCGTAGCTAGGGCCTTGCCTCCTCCTACGTACCCCCTATTCTTACTGTCAGACTTACTCCCACGACACAGACGTCCCATGAAACCCAACGGGGCTTTCTCTTCCCCCTCTTATTGCCCCACCAAAACTGCCTTATCATTGATGTAATACTCTCACAAATGCCTCTAGGCAATCTGAAGCAAGACATGGAATAAACCGGAATGGCTTGGGCTACTGCCTTGATTAGCACCTCCTTTCCTGCATATGATAGAAGCTTCTCCATCCATCCCTTGATCTTGTCCCATACTCTATCCCTTAAGAATTTGAAAGTGCCATTCTTTGAGTGTCCCACGTCCGTAGGCATGCCCAAGTATCTATCAGTTAACTGCTCATCATAAACATTGAGAGTGTTTAATTCCATCTCGAACCACTTGAGGGCATCCCTTACTGAAAAATATTAAGGATTTGTCATTGTTTACTCTCTGTCCCGAAGCACTACAATAAGCATCTAGCAGGCTTGACACCACTTCTGCCCCCTCGATACTCGCCTTGAAAAGCAGCAGGCTATCATCAGCAAAGAGCAAATGGTTGACAACTGGAGCTATCGGTGCCACCTGCACTCCCACAAAAGCTGACGACGGAGGAACAAATTTTAGTAGGCACGAAAGGCCCTCCGCTGCTATCAAGAAAAGATAAGGGGAGATCGGATCTCCCTGCCGAATACCTCTCGTAGGTCTGAATTGTTGCAGCTGTTCTCCATTAAAAGGACTGAAAATGAAACTGAGATGATCATCTTCATTACCGTACTTACGCACAAAGGAGCAAAACCAAGTTTCACCATCATTGCTTTGAGGTAGTCCCACTCTGACCTGTCATAAGCCTTCATCATATCAAGTTTTAAAGCACAACTACTGTTGCCCTTTGCCTTACTTCTTTTCATAAAATGCAGACACTCATAAGCTGTGATGATGTTATCTGCTATAAGTCTGCCTGGGACAAAAGTAGACTGTTCTTCTGAAATAATCTCTGGCAATATTTGCTTCAACCTGTTTGCAATCACCTTCGAAGCAATTTTGTACAAAACATTGCACAAGCTTATAGGTCTGAACTGAGATAACAAGGATGGACTCATTACCTTCGGAATTAAAACCAGAAAAGTGTCATTGATGCACTCTGGACTCTCTTCTCCTCTGACTATTCAAAGCACTGCCTTAGTCACCTCATCACCACAAACATCCCAATATCTCTAATAAAAATGAGCTGGAAAGCCATCGGGCCCTTGTGACTTGGTGGGAAACATCTGAAAAAGCGCCGTCTTTACCTCCTCCTCGGTATAGTCCGCAACAAGCATAGCATTCATTTCATGGGTGACCTTTTGAGGTACATGATCCAACACCGATTGCATATTAGTTACCCCCTCAGATGTATATAAATTCTTATAGAACTCCGTTACCATCTCCTTCAACTCATTCAGATCATCCACCTGAATACCCAAAGAATTCATCAGCGCCTTTATCATATTCTTCTTGCGTCTCATGCTCGCCCTCATATGAAAGAACTTTGTATTTCTGTCACCCGGTATTAGCCACTCTATTCTTGACCTTTGTCTCCATAACAGCTCCTCCCTGTGATAGAGTTCAACAAGTCTTTCATTTAGTTTCCTCTCGGCCTAACTAGGACCAGTGTGTGCAGGGTTGCTTCTGGTTTTCTCAAGCTCCTCTTTCAGCAATTTCATCTCCCTCCGCACCGATCCGAAAGTCCTTCTATCCCAGCCCCCAAGACTCTTAGATAGGTTCCGAAGCTTCTCTTTCAAATCAGCTACTCTATCTCCTGCCTCAGATGCATTCCAGGAGGACAAAATAGTATCCTTCAAGCCTTCATGTGTTTCCCAAGCCACCTTGTAACAAAATATTCTGCTCTTCACTTGCCTTGCCTCGTCGCCCTTTGTTCAGTGCAAGATGTATAGGGCCATGGTCGGATGTGGCCGAGGTAACATGGGCAAGACTAGCGAAGGGAAACATAGAGCACCAGTCCGTAGACCCTAGGGCTCTGTCCAGTCTGACTCGCGTATATGTGCCTCCTGAAACCTTCTTCTCAAAAGTCCAAAAACGTCCTTTGAACTCGATGTCCAGCAACATGCAGGTATCTATTGTGTCCCGAAAACCTTGTATTTGCGTGTTGCTTCGCTGTCCAATCCCGTCGTGTTCTTCTGGACGTAAAACCTCGTTAAAATCTCCAATACACAGCCATGGGAGAGGGCTTGCCGACGCTATGTTTTTCATTGTATCCCATGTCCGGTATCTGAGGTGAGTTTGAGCCTCCCCATACACAACTGTCAATCTCCAAGGATCAAGATCTCCTTCCCGAACTCCACAATCCAATTGATAATCCGAATGACCCAATATTTCAATATCTATTTCATTATTCTATAACAAACCAATGCCTCCACTCCTTCCAACACTGCTAACAGCATAACAATTATCAAAGCCTATAGAACTAGCTAAGCTTTCCACCCTTACTCTCTCTACTTGAGTCTTGACTATACAAAGCAAGGTAGGGACAAATTTCTTCGCGATTTTGCGAAGCTCACGAATTGTCGAGGCTTTGCCCGCACCTCAACAATTTCAACTAATGATACTCATTGATCCCAGCGGCGCTCCTCGGAGGAGCCCGCCGATCTAGCAGTACTAGTCTTGTTCCTTTCTTCCTCCTCTCCAGCTTCATCCTGTTCTATACCCTTCTTTGACCTCTTGTTTTTTTTCCGCGGAGATACATACATCGGGGGCAGTGGAGGTATCCCCGGCGGTGTCTTTTCAAACGGGACCATCGGGCCCACCTCCGCTCGCTTCTCCGTGAGTTCAAGAGCTTTGTTCTCTCCTCCCTGAGTGTTTTCAACTGAGTTCCTCTTATTGTTGGCCCTGTTCTCCGAAGCCAACTCCTCTTTGGGTTCCTTACCATCTCCTTAGTCATCTTCCTCCAGGAGCTTTCTTCCATGATCGGGGTCAATGTTGTTTGCCACTCCTTCCCTGCCTTGGTTCATCTCCTGACCTCTTCCTAGTGCACCTCCTCTGCCCCGGCCTCCACGGAAGAAGGATCTCCCATCGGAAGGCTGGGTGTAAGATACTGTCCTGCGTTTTGCAAGCATCCAACTACCCCACTTCTTGTCAGAGTCGCTCCATATCCCGTTGCCACACTCCTCAAAGCCATGGCGCATGATCCCACAGATTTTGCAGAAGAACGGAACTTTTTCATACTTTACTACCAGCATCTTCCTCCCTTCTCCCTCCACATTAAGAGGAGTAAAGCTTGTCAAAGGTTTGGCCGTCAGATCTCGAACCCTAGCTCTTACATAGTCTCCTTCATAGTACAGGGTAGGCCGAAGCTGTACCTCACTAACTTTGCCGATCCTGCGTGCTAACTCATGAACCACCTCTGGATGGCGGTAAAGGTCTAGAACTTTATGGATCTGTGCCCATAGGAACAAACCATCTAGAGCATATTCTTCTGGATCACTTTTACCATCATAATCCTCAATGACCACTGCATAGTTCCGAAAGAGCCAGGGGCCCCCATGGACTACTTTCTTCCAGTCTCCGAGGCAGAACATCTGGAAGATAAATCTATTTGCTCCTGCCTCTCTGAACTTTGGCGTTTGCGCCAGGCCCCAGACGAACTTCATCGTATCAAATAGGGAAGATGAGCTAAAGGGCCTGTCAGTAATGACCCTTGCGATCGCCATCCACCCGACATCTTCCTTGAATCGCTTCGCTTGATCCTTTCCGATGACCACATCGTCAAGTGAAGTAGTCTGGTTGTGTGATGGGCCGGTGGCTCTGCCTCTGTGGCAACTGGGCCTGGGGACAGGGAGTTTTAGCTATAACCCCTAAAAAAACCTGAGTAAACAATAAATTTTTAAAAATACTGAAAACTCAGTTTGTTTTGCATTCTTATAAATTTTGGTGAAGGTGGTGCTGTGTAAGAAAATAAAATATGTGCTCCAAAAAGGCTATTTGTTATGTTTTTTGGAACACCATTTGTTTCTCAGAGTATCATGAATGTCATTTCATATAAAAAATGCGCCATAGGTATAGCACTTGAACATGTTTGTTGTAAAAAAAGTAAGCTTTTTTTGCTATTTCTTTTAAATTTGTTGTTCATCCATCACGTATGACTCAAGCTGGTGACGTCGGTGCTACACCGATGAAGACAAAATTTATTTTGCCGTGGTGGTAGCCAAATCAGCCATTCTTTTTTTTGCTGGGCCGACAACCCCGAAGTTAGTTGGAAACAAACATACTGTCTGACTATGAAGATATTATTTACATACCTAATTCATACTAGATTTGTCTTTTTTAGTTCTTTATCCATGCGTATTTAAATACATATTTAAAATTTTATAGACTATATACGCATGTCTTGGTAGCATGGAAGCATTTAAGAGAGAGGAGCACCTGATATTTTCTCTATTTTTGTATCTCTATTCTGGAATGGAATGGTGATTAGTCAACAAAGGTATACTCCCTCCGTCCCTTAATGTAAAATGTTCTTACATCCAATATATGAGTATATTGGATATATTGGGTGCAATAACGGCTTACATTATGGAACGGAGGGAGTATTTTTTTATCCCCACAAGGCCACAACCCCATTCATCTCTTTTTAATGAATCAAAGAGGCTATAAGCTAGAAAAACTAAGCCCATGTATAACGCCGGTGCTAACACATGTGCCTCAAGAAAATGAAAATCTGTTTTCTTATGTATTTGGTTTGCACAGGTGCTTCGGAAGGGGTAGCAGAAGCGAACTTTGGCTTCCGATGCTTATGAGAGATAACTGTTATCTTGATTTCACGGGTGCTACAACCATTCGCTATTAAGCGCCCGTGTGAAGCACTCTTTTTAGAGGAAAAGGGCTCCCGTCCCGGACCCGGTTCCATTTCATCGAAACGAAACCATACAGATATGTGAAGCACTCTGCGTTGCAGACAAAATTTATTTTGAGATGTAATACTAATATTCTCTCTTCAAGGGCCGGTGCATAAGCATCGAACACTGTACAAGGCCTAAACGTGCTGCTCACTTTGGCTAACATTTGTCATCACCCATTGGTGCCACATTTTCCTTCGACCGTGTATTACCCGTGTCAGAAAACATTTTATATTTCAACAAGGAGGGAGTACTTTCGACACTGACGGCTTACGTTGGTTGACACGGGAGCATTTGCCGAAAGCTCTCTGCAGTGTGACGCATGAGCTGATCCGTCGAGAGGGAAACGTAATGATGCACCAGAACAGAATCTTAGGGATGTCAGAGTGCCGAATGAAATATATATATGCAAACCTCGTCACTCGAAGTTAAAGCTGGATACCAGAAGTAAAGTTTCACGCGTAACGTCGATGCGAACAGAAGTTTCAGCTCGATCCGTCGGGCAGTCCAGGATATATGCCAGAATCAGTTCGGCGTTCTGATCTATCTCCCGCTCGATCTCGCCAAGAAAGCTTTGGCAAAGCAAAGGAAGAACAGATCGAGAATGAGATGTAGGGAAAACCATGTCGATCGATCGACCAAGGAGGTCCTGAATATCTTCACACTCACGCACAGGGAGAGAGGGATGGGTACTGTGCTACCGTGAGTGTGACACAAAGAAGATGAGTTAACTACTTGGCTTGGCTTGCTTGCCGGCGGATCCGACGATCCGGGCATATATGGTGGTTACTTTCGAGGCCTTGAGCGATTGGTTTTCTCTCTCTTTTTGCGAGAGTGATTGATTGATCTACCCAGACGAGACGTCTGGGATTCGCTTCTATTCGATCGCTTTCGGTTTCAGTCACGCGTGTGCGTGTGCGTATACGCGCAACAGGCAACGCTACACTTCGTTGTCATGGAGGCGCCATCTCTCCAAGTTGGTAGAAGCCCCTTCCGGGTGCTTCACCATGAACAGGTGCTAAGCATGCCACATAAGCAAAAAAATAACATGGCACAACAGGAAGGGAAAGAGAGTACTTTGGTGACCCAGAAAGAACCAATGTCAAGCGCGAGAACCTAGACAAACCACTTAAATGAAACAATTTGATCAATGTATGAAAGACTTTAGGTGCTAACTCATTAAATAAAGTGTGCTTAGCAACAACAAGTTAATCACCTATGCAATGAGAAGTTGAGTTGCTAAGGTATTTAATGCACTTAGCACCTTATCTAAGCACCTTTGCATTGAAGGAGGTCGAATTATGAGGTTGGGTTGGCTCGACAGAAGTTGACTGTTTGTTTGTTGGAAAACTGCATTCCTCTTAATTACTGACCGCGGTTTTCCAGCAGTCATGTTCTGTTGACACACGCTCGGCTTCTAAGACAGCTGAGAGAAGAGCAGAGGAGAAGATAGACATACGACCATTACTTCGTGTCATCGATCGATCCAGTCCACAGACACAGGGCCTGTGAGATCAGAAATGCACAGCTGCATATCTCAATTTTTTTAAAGGAGGACCATCTCGGCCTCTGCATCAGAATGGTGCATGCAGCTCTATTGTTAAGCAAAGTATCCGAATGGTTCCACAGTCTAGTACAAACTCGGTTTGAGCTAAAAAAGTTTAAAAAAAAAGAGAAAAGTTCCTTAGCCAGAATCACCTCCTTGTGAACAAATCACATGCAGACTTTGATTCTTAAAGACACTTCAATCTTTCAAATATGTATCAATTTCGGAATTGGACCAGAGTCAATTAGGTCTACATACATAGATTTCACTGAGAAGATCCCGTTCATAGATAGTCTCCAATGAATAGTATAAGGCTCATCAGAGAGGTGAACGTCAATCAACCTCCGCACCAGATGTAGCCATGTGTCCCATCGGTCTCCTACTAAAGATCTCTGGAATTGGATGTTTGGAGGAGTAGACTGTAATACTATAGCAACATAAGCCTCCTTACGCTATACAATATTATACATGGACGAATATTGTGTGGCTAAAGACGCCTCCCTAACCAAGTATCCTCCCAGAATCTAGTTGAATTACCGTTTCAAATGATGAATTTAGTCCTATGAAAGAAGGCCGCTTTGGTTCTCATTAACCCCTTCCAGAAAGGTGAGTCATTGGGTCTAACGGTAACATGGGCCAAGATCTTAGATTGTAGATACTTATTACACAATAATTGTGTCCACGTGCCTTCAGTCTCAACAAAAAGCCTGTACAGCAATCTACTGAGCAGCCATGTATTCTTTACCTCTAGATTCTCAATCCCGAGCCCTCCCTGGTCCTTCGGTCTACAAATGATATCCCATTTACTAAGCTTGTACTTTCTCTTTATTTCATCACATTGCAAAAAAGTGATCGGTAAAAATCTATCATTTTTCGTACCCCTACAGGTACTTCAAAGAATGACAAAAGGAACATCGGCATACTCGTGAACACTGAGTTTATCAGTACCAAGCGACCACCGTAAGACATAAGCTTACCATTCTAGCAGCTTACGTTTTTTTTTAAAGTTGATCTTCAATACACTTCCACTCCTTATTAGAAAGCTTTCGATGATGAATAGATTGAAGATGTTCTATGGATCTGGATGTAATTTTTATTATTTTTAGTGTTCGCTGTACTACCATGATTGAAGATGAATATATCGGAAGTTTATCCCGCGAAAATAGAGCTTGCGATGGTGAATTGGTATGCCCAGACAACTAAATGGTAGGGTACTCAGTTCACATCCACTAGTGCAAAACCGGGCTATAGCACCGGTTTGTAAGGCCCTTTAGTGCCGGTTCTGTAACCGACACTAAAGGGTGGGGACTTAAGGTCCCCCTCTTTAGTACCGGTTAAGCACGAACCACCACTAAAGAGCCACCATGTGGCACGAACCAGCGTCGGGGGCGGGGAGACCTTTAGTACCGGTTTGTAACACCAACCGGTACTAAAAGGTTTGGGGGTTTTGTTTTATTATTTATTTTTCCTTTAATTTTGTGTTTTCCATTTAATTTAGAGATTGTTTTTACATTATAATGTGTTATTAAATCACTAGGTGAAAGAACCCGGATTAGTTTTAAGTGGATGGATCCTAAGTGATCAAGTAATATGGATTATTACCATCCAGTTGAAACTAATATCCGATGTTCTTTCATAAGTGATATATATAACTCATCATCATCATCATATTAATATAAAAACTCTTGCATCATATCATCACCAACAACACTCTAGGTAATCATCATCATAGTCATTACCACTATTAATTTAATCATGCATCATAGTCATTACCGGCACACCACCAACACTAGCTTAAAGAGGAAACATTCACTTGTACCAGAAGCAAAGATATCATCGAGTTCAACATGGTCATGAGATTATAAGCGTTCATAAGACCACAAAAGCAAATCACTTTGAGATAGATTAAGTTCAGGACGAAGAACACGCGAGAGGACAAGTAGTAATTAAGAGCAGGAACTAGCAGCTAAATCACTCCCGCTGCTCTCTCTCAGGTAAAATAGCATAGAACATGTGTAGCTCTCCTGATTCATCATATTGAAGCATGCAGATGAACCTGTCTCCTAATCGTGGGCTGCGCTTCTGATTGCTGCCCCCTAGTACTTCTCTGCAATCGTTCACAATTTTGCTCCAATCTTTCACTATTAAGCATTCCTCGGTTTTAGAAATCCTGAATGAACTCATGTGCAATGTAGGATGTCTTGACCGTAAGCTAACCATTGACATGCGACTTTTAGTCTCGATCCACTGAGGCACAACTATCATCGGGAGTCCCTGTTGAAGAACATCGTATAGTAACATACTTACCAATGAAGTTTAGCTTGAAAAATAATGTATGCAAAAGATGCACTGAGGACAAATAGTAAAAATCTTACCATCTTTCCTAAAAAGATGTGACCGTAGTTCAATACGAACACTATTGGTCGCACATTTTGGGTACTAAGATTTTCAAATTCAGAAAAATAATTTCTCTTGACAGTATCAAGATCCTCAAGCCATGAAACATAATGACTTATCTCCTCACAGTTTAGTTCAGCCCCGGGACAGTGGACGGTCCTGTCTATCAAGCGCCGGACATGTTTGCTTGAATGGAAAGAAGCTGTCAATAGAAATGAGTTGTCAACTATTTTTGAATAAACAATATCGAAGACATAAATATGGTTGAGAAACTCATATAATGGTAGAACTGGAGGCGACTGCACATCGACCCAAATGTCTCTATTACATTCAATATCATCTTCCGGACGAATATCAAAGGTGATAACCATATCAGGCTCAAATGCATAAGCCTTGCATAGTGCTTACCAAGTTTTGCATTCAAAATAGGTGTATGTGTCTGCATTGTATAATTTGACGTCGAAAGTATAACCATGCTCGGTCTTCAGGTAAACTCTCTTTACCTCCATAGTTTTCTTAGGACTGAAACCTATCTTATCCAAGACAAAAATTCTTGCATGGCAGGGATACACTAATAGAATAGTAAAAATTTAAAATTATAAGTTGAAGCAAATGAAGTATAAGTCATGATTAATTACGAAAAAAGACTTGTCATATTGTGACTTACTGTATCCACTTCGAAGGTCTCATTCAGCTTGATGCTGAAGCGCCTACCATCAACCAGGAAATTTCTGTCCCATAGGCCGCGCTCGTCTTTGCAGTATTCACACATACCGAATTCGTTTTTGTCGTCAGACGACATTTCCTATGTTCATAGTTGCAACATTAATTTATAAACACTTACTAGTTCTACTAATTCAACTACTTCAACTAGTTCTGTTAATTCAACTAAGCACTTACTAAAAATAAACTACTTCTATTAGTTTTCTTACTAAAAATAAAGTAGCTAATTCTGTATACCTAAATTTAATATATCTAATTCATCTAACATTAATATATCTAATTCATCTATAACTAAAAGTATATATAAAAAACTAACTCATCATCTAACATTAATATCTCTCTAATTCATCTAACATTTGACATTAATATCTAACATTTCTATCTAATTCATATCTAACATTTGACATTAATATCTACCATTTCTATATATATATATATATATATATATATATATATATATATATATATATATATATATATATATAATCATCTAACAATTGACATTAATCTAACCATGTATCTAACATTTGTGTGTACTATACATGTAGGTGTGTGTGTGTGTGTACTGTGTGTGTGAGGGCCGCCGGCCGGGGCGGTCGATCGATCTTACACAGCGGGGCGACGGCCGGCGATGCGAGGCGACGGGGAGCGACGACGGGGACGGGCCGGGGCGGCCGGCCGGCGACGTACGGGGACGGGCGCGCGCGGCGACGAGGGCGGGGACGGCGACGGCGACGGGGACGTGGACGGGCGCGACGAGGAAGAAGCGGATGAAGAAGAAACTAACTGAAATTTTCGTAAGTGCTATATATATATATATATATATATAGGAGGGGCATTTAGTACCGGTTGAAGCCACCAACCGGTACTAAAGGTCAAATTTGGCCAGGCCAAACGGCAGGAAGGGCCCCCATTTAGTACCGGGTGATGGCCCCAACCGGCACTAAAGACCCCACCTTTAGTACCGGTTAGAGCCACAAGCCGGTACTAAAAGGGGTGTGCTCCCATCCCGCGGTGCACAAAGTTTAGTCCCACCTCGCCGAGCGAAGGGCAGCCGCACTAGTTTATAAACCCAGCCACGGCTGCTACTTCGAGCTCCTCTCTAAATTAGGCTTCCGGGCCTAAATTTGCCGCGCTGCCCTGTGAGTCTGTTGGGCCTTATGGGCCTGCATCCACGCCCAAGGCCAAGCAAGTCCACTAGGCAGCGCGCATAAATGTTTTTTATATAGTATTTTTTTTCTTTTTTGCTTTATTTATTTCTGAGTTGTTTTTTGCTGTATTTAGAGTTTTTTTTGAATATTTTTGCTTTCGGTACAAAAAATTACAAACTTTCTGTTAGTGCCAGTAGTTTTCAAATTTGAATTATTTAAAATTTGTGTGAATCACTAGTTTGTGAATAATTTAACTTTAAAAATAGATTTTCCAGTGATTCTTTTTTCTTATGTTTAATATTATTATGTTTTATCATTATATTCAAATTGGTAATACGTCTGGAGTTGTAATAAGTTTAAAAAATGAACTGCCTTTCAGTGGCGGAGCTAGGAATTGGAAACAGGGTGGTCCTCCTGAATTTTGTTTACAACAAATATGAACGTTGTAAGTAATTACCAATACCACATAGAAATTGATCAATATGGTCTTATGTATATTCCTAAATTCCCAATTGATTCTCAGTTTTTTTATAAAAGAAGCCTAAATTGTCTCATCTTCATTCAACTCGGAGAAAACATCCGGCTTGATGTATGTGACTTGGCAATCATCCAAAAGACTATCATCCATTTTATTTCTTAATTTAGTCTTGACTAAACTCATGACAGAAAATGCTCTTTCAGTCTAAACATTTGTCGTTGCCACCGGTAGAAGCAATATCAATTTGGAAAACTAGTGCACATAATTGAGCAAATTATTTGCAAACTTCCTTTATGTGTATGTGTTCATCAATTCAGCTACTCAGCTACATAGTTCAGCTACTCAGTTCAAATTATTTGCAAACTTCCTTTATGAATTAACAAATCGAAAAGTGGGGAATGCGGAGTACCTCAGACCGGAAATAATAAAGGGAGCAAAAAGTATAGAAGTGAGGAATAGATCAACTGGTGTTGGCTTGCAGTTGCAAGAGCACCAAACACCGCGGCGCTGCTGCCACACCTGGGCAGGGCAGGCAGGGGAGCAGCGTAGACGCGGAGGGCGGAGGCTCCGAGCGCCGGGCAAGCGAGACATAGAGCAGGGCGTCTCCTCCGCTCCTGGGACGGCGAGACAGGAAGCGAGCCGCGCCATGGCGGCGGCGAGACAGAATCAGGAGGGGAGTCAGCGAGCGAGGTCATCCACGGGGCGTAGTGGCTCGATGCGTGCAGGCGGCTGGGTAAGTTTTGTTTGGGCTAGCCAGACATGGGTTGGTATTGGGCTTTCTAATTTTTCTCTGGCCCATCTCTAACACATAGTATAACCTGGTCCAAAATTCCAGGGTCGGCCGCGGCCCACCCTGGACACCCTGTAGCTCCGCCCCTGTTGCCTTTGTAACAGATGAGTTTTCGTCCGGAACCATAATACTTCGAAAGAGATTATCCAGTTTGTACACGAAGTGCATCCAGTTTTTGCCTTAACCCTCTCTACTTTTTCGCACATGCTATGTGGGTGAAATGATGATACCATGCCAAGTTTCAACCTTTTCAGAGTTCATTTGTAGTACTTTTCAATTTCAAGGTCATTTAGCTCAAAACAAATCTGTAAATGCATGAAAAATAGCAAATGATGTTAGAAAGGGTTAAAAGTTGATGACGTGGCTTTGAACGGTGCATACTGAATGCAAAAAAAGTCTGGAGTTGTAATAAGTTTAAACAAATGAAGTGCCGGTGTAACAGATGAGTTTTCGTCCAAAACCCTGATACTTCAAAAAAGATTGTCCAGTTTATACACGAAGTGCATCCAGTTTTTGCCTTAACCCTCTCTACTTTTTCGCACATGCTATGTGGGTGAAATGATGATACCATGCCAAGTTTCAACCTTTTCAGAGTTCATTTGTAGTGTTTTTCAATTTCAGGGTCATCTAGCTCAAAAAAAATCTGTAAATGCATGAAAAATAGCAAATGATGTCAGAAAGGGTTGAAAGTTGATGACGGGACTTTGAATGGTGCGTACTGAACGCAAAAAAAGTCTGGAGTTGTAATAAGTTAAAAAAAATGAAGTGCCGGTGTAACAGATGAGTTTTCGTCCGTGTAAACATATAAAAATATGCATAAAAAATACATTGATCATCAATGATCTTTTTGTGTAGAATCTGAATTATCAATAGGAATCTTCCCCGGTTTAAGAACCGGCGAAGATTCCTATTGCAGCCACAGATCCTACACATAGAGTTCAATGAAGACCAAGTGGTTGTGATAGTTTGAGAAGTAACATATTTAAGGTGGTAAAAACCCTGTTAGCGGAGCGAGGTGGGACTAAAAAACCGCTGCAACTAAAAAACTTTAGTACCGGTTTGGGCATGAACCGGTACTAAAGGGGCTGTTGGGGCCCCAGCCTGCCAACAACCTGCCACAGCCTCTTTAGTACCGGTTCGTGGCATGAACCGATACTAAAGGTTCGCTACGAACCGGTACTAATGAGCGACGCCCGCCTAGCCGTTTGAACCGGCACTAATGGTCACATTAGTGCCGGTTCAGCTACAAACCGGGACTAATGTGCTTCACGTTAGGCCCTTTTTCTACTAGTGATCCGAACAATTGTCTATAAGCATCTTGTTCATTTTTGGCTCTCCCAAAACAGAAGGATTCACTTTTGTTAAAACTAGATAATACCCCGCGCGTTGCTGCGGCATTCTTAGTGTGAGCAATTTGGATTAAATATTAACAAATATAATTCAAACATAATATCAATATAGATGAACATGCATATGTACATTCGTTAATCATATAAAGGCATAATTAGTGGAAAAAGTTAGGAATATAGATGTTCTTATTCGAAAAAAAGAACAATCACACTATGTTTACAATCTGTCCACTGGAAGCATGCCAAAAAATACAAATCGTTGCAAGGATTCAGTAAAAAAAAATTTACACTGGGGTTTCAGTGCATCCAGTGCCCCTTTTTTGTGTGTATACATCAAGATGTCTAACAAAAATATATCGGAAGAGATAGAGGTTACTTACAGATGGTGCCATAGCAGGGAACATCAAGTTCAAAATCATTGTTGTTGCGGTGTTCCTTGTTAATCTGAGACATGGAACTATGGATATATGCACAATGTTATCAGAACCTGCGGAATATCATGGTAAAGAAGCAAGACATTAGTTGGGGGAATCTGGACTATCCTGATACATAAGAGAATGTAAATAGGCACTGGCGAACTGCGGACTCCAGATTCATCCCATCCAGCTTGATTTTGCTATCAGCTCTATGAGATTGGATGACCTGCGAGCATGTTGACTTCATATGGTGGCACTTACAAATAAAAAACTAAGCTCACATTGGTGATATGTGCATGTCATAGAGGAGGTGGAGAAGACCAAAGGGATGGCTCACAGTTGAGATTTAGATCGTGCACACAGCAGGCTAACCAGCTACAGTGGAGACAACGAACATGGCAAGAGCCGTTCGCCTCCGTTGTTCCCTGGAGAATAGAGAAGGTAGAAGGAAGTCCACTAATCATTTATTCACCGTACTCCAAAGTTCACCGTCCCTACTTGCAAACTCATAATCAAAAGAAAGCAGTAACCTAGTCGGCTTCCCTCCCCAACTGCAAGGAATTGAGTTTGAAAAAAAAGGACTACCATTGCTGCAGTAATCAGCTGAGGTGACACATTGTTGAACGCCGGTGAATGAAACGCTCCTCCAAACTGTCGCTGTCACGCAGACCATGCCCGGCCCTTTCGGCCGATAATAAAGCCAGCTCCGAACTCTAATCTCCCTAGCGGCCGGTCCGGTTCTGGTGGAGAGCGGAACCAACTTCCCTAGCGGTGACGCCGCTACCGCTACCGCTACTTTGGCTGGAAAAGACGCAGAGGTGGAGGGGACGACCAGGGCACTGCGACCACCATCTCGACGATCCAGGGCACACGCCAGCAATGTGAACGTAGCCAGATAGAAATACCGGAGAGCCGCGGAGGCCTGCCGGATCGGAAGTCATGCCGGGGGAGCACCCTAATGCAGTGATCGGCACCCATCCGCGCGGCGCCCTACTGCTGTAGGCAGTGGAATATATCGTGCTTTGAGGGAGCGATGGATCATCGGTTTTTTAGGGATATAAATAAAGTTCGTGGATTACGGGAAACGCGAGGGGTGCATTCACTTCGTTGTAGCGGAGATGTGATTTACGGCCGGAAACTTATGAGCGCTGGTAATGGAAGATAGTGCTTTTTTTATTGAGGGAAATGGAAGATAGTGCTTCGATCTGTTCTGTACGCCGTTTTTTTAGGGTTGTTATGTACTCTGTTGTCATGCACCTTAAGAATTGCTGATGTGGCAGGTTGCTGAGTTGGATAGGCTAGAGATAATTACCTATAGTGGGGATCAATCTTTTAGGTATATAGGATTAATCGTCAATCCCGATAATTGTTCGAATAGGCATAGGGCGAGCTGCATATCTCATGGCACGCCTGGATGCATGCATGCATGCATGGCGTTCTCTGAGAATCTCTGAGAATGCACGTCTGGATACATTTCATATGTCAAGCATCGATCAATGAAGAATGTTTAAACTAATTTACGAGATAAATAAAAAATAATGGGAACAAAAAGTTATTTAATCAGTAGAAGCACCAACAAAGTAGGCATCTCCATCGAGCAGGCCGGGGAGATTCACTCACTAGTTGAGCAAAAGCATATCCAATTAAACTAAGCAAGCGATCCGGCCGGACACGCACGTCACGGCCTCATCGGGCCGTTACGCTTTGCTAAGAGCAACTCTAGCAGATCCCGCATTTTGCCGACCTGTAAAATGTGTTTGCAGGTCGTACGGGGGCGGTTATGCAGGTTGAATTTTGCAGCGGCAGACTAGAAACAGCAAATAAACCACTAAATTTAAAAAAAAATTGTTTCGCGCGAGAAATTTAAGCAGCGGCTCGCCGGAGCTCGCTCGCATAGATGGTTTTTTTTCGCATAATAAGTTTATACACGCCACATACATACATAAAGGTTAGATATGCTAGACAGGGCCTATGCTACTGCACGACTACAACAAAATTGAGCTCACCGGAGCTCCTGCGGTAGCTGCCCACCGGCGGCGATCAGTCGGAGTCGGAGGAGTCGGAGTCGAGGTCGATGTAGAGCTTCGCCTCCTCCGCCTTCATCACGCGCAGGTCGGCCTCCTTCGATGCATGCGCCTGCGATGCCGTGAGGCCCGTCTCGAGGAAGAGCCGCTCGTACTCGAGCTCGCGCCGGATGCGCTCTTCCATCTCCTCCTGATCCCTCGTCGACCGGTCGAGGACGACGCGCTCGAGGAGCTCCTCCTGCCCCGGTGGGAGGTAGTCCTCGGATCCGATGACGCCTCGGCGCGGCGACGCATCGGGCACGGCCTCCTCCGGCTCCCTCTTCACCGGAACGAGCCGCGAGCTCGATGCGCCCGCGGATGAGCACCCCCCGGATGAGCACCCCGCGGACCCGTAGCCGGATGAGCTCCCCGCGGACCAGTTGCCGGAGGAGGTGCGGCGACGGGCGCGCTCGAGCTCGAACTCGTCGAGCTCGCGCCGGTTGAATGCCGGCAGCGGCCGGGCACCGTGGCTGAGCCACCGACGCGCCCCCCGCTTGCGCGCGGCGTCAGATCTGGCGCGGCGGCGGCGCTCCGCCTCATCCCCCGAGTCGGCCATGGTGGTTCAAGGCTCGCCAGCAGCGAGAAATCGAGTGGCGCGGTGGGGAATTGGAGGGGAACGCGGCTGCGGGAGGATAGGGTTTCAACCCGCATCTGCCCCGCAAGCCCGCAGTTATAGTGGCTCGGGGGTTGCGTTTGCGGGCTGCGACAAAAAATTTTACGGGCCGGACACCGATGCGGGCTTTGGTCTGGCAAGAAAAATGGGCCAAGCCCGTATAATCGCCGGAATTATGCGGGTTTGCGCCGGATGCGGGTCTGCTAGAGTTGCTCTAAGCAGCAGTATGATCCAGCACTCGCTCGCTCTCTCGCATGAACACAAGCGCCAGCTCCATCTGTCGGGCACTCACATAGATATATGCTATAATCTGTTCGTTGTTCCGATCCATCTCATGCTGGATGTTTCCCAGGAGAACATATACGAGGAATTATTGGTGGGGAAAGCCATGTCGATATATGCTGGATGTTTCCCAGGAGATGGTGGGGAAAGCCATGTCGATCGGTCGACCAAAGAGAGAAGATGAACAAACTTGCTTACAGGCAGCTAAAAAGATGGTGGTTACTTTTGAGTGATTGATGTTGGCAGATGGTATTCTCGCTGCAATTCCTTCGGTTTCGGTTTCAGTCATGCATGCGCGTGTGCGCGCAACACAGCACTTCCTTGTCACGGATTGATGCACGCACCACTCTAGCTCCAAGTTGCCGATTTATGAGGTAGGATCGAGTTGACAGAAGTTGACTTATTCGTTAATTTGAGATGAGGACTACTATCTCCGTCCTAGTTTACCAGTTCTCATCGTATTTTGGGTCAAAATTTGACCATATATCTGACTAGCAAAATGTCAACGCATGTTACAAAAAATTATATTGTTGGATTCGTATTTGAATAAAGTTTCTATTGATATTATTTTTGCTATGTAGTATAACCTATATTTTATTAGTTAAAATTATTATAAAAATATGACCCAAAATACAAGGGGAACTAGTAAACCATGATGGAGGTAGTAGTTACGAAGATAGAGCAGTGTCATCCACTAAACGTACCCGGCTAACTGAAGATACAAAAAAACTAGCTAGCAGATTCACCAAACCAGGCTAACTAAGGGCATCTCTAACCGAACCTCTAAACTTTTCAAACCCCTCGTCAAATCTTAATTGCTCAAATCCACGGAGTTACAAAAACTGAAGCTAATTGAACCCCTAAAACTTCACTTTCCAAATTTTTTGTTTGTCGATTCTTCAATTTTTTGGTTTACATACTTCATTTTGAATTAGATAATTACACACACATTGTAATTCAAAACTTGATAAATTCAAGTGCATACTTCAATAACATTTTGAATTCAATGTTATCAAACACATGAAGGGGTCCAAATGAAGTAATAATCCAAATAAAGGAAGATAAAAGCACAAGAATCAAGTGCTATGAAGTGCCCACACGTGCTCAACAAGGTCATCTTGGAGTTGGTGATGAACTTCTTGATTCTTGATCCTACAATGCGCTGTGAGGAAGCTCTGGATCTTGTTTGCATTGTGTTTCAGCTAGGCGGGATCCCCATTGGAGATGTCCCGAAAGTTCTCCCGACATTCCTCTCTCGTCCATGATGATCATGTTGTGCATGATAATGCAAGTTGTCATGATTTGCCAGAGGGACTTGTGGCTTCCAATACTCGACGGAGCAATGAACAATCGCGTAACACTTTTGAAGCACACCAAAATCGCTCTCAACACCCTTTCTTGCTGCCTCTTGATGTGTTGCAAAGTGACATCTCCTATTGCCAACCGGATGTTGAAGTCTTCACAAATGTGACCCATGGGTAATACTCCCTCTGTCCCAAAATAAGTGACTCAACTTTGTACTAACTTTACCGGATGTTGAAGTCTTCACAAATGTGACCCATGGGTAATACTCCCTCTGTCCCAAAATAAGTGACTCAACTTTGTACTAACTTTAAAGTTAGTACAAAGTTAAGTCACTTATTTTGGGACGGAGGGAGTAGCTGCCATTAGCAAGGTAGTAGTCCATCGTGGCCATCAAAAACATAGTTGCAAGGTGGAGCATCCCGGCAACAAGCCTTCCAAGCAGCGGTGATGTTGAAAGGACATTAACTAAGGTCATTATGAGAGCAATGCAATCCAAAATACGAATGCCAAATTCATAGATCTACCGATGTACTCCCTCCGTTCGGAATTACTTGTCGTAGAAATGGATGTATCTAGACATATTTTAGTTCTAGATACATCCATTTCCGAGACAAGTAATTCCGAACGGAGGGAGTAACTGCCTCGACGATGATAGTTGGATCTTTGCAATGCCCTTTCTACTGACCATTCCATCCTACGGGACAATTCTTTGTTTTCCAATGCATGCAATCAACTTATCCAAGCATCCCCAGCCATTATTGCTCTTCACTCACACCCATGAGCGTTGCCAATATGGACTAATTACGAGGAGTACAGTTTCAGCTCTTCTTTTCCGGCAGTCATGCTTCGTTGACACACGCTCTGTTTCTAAGACAGCGAGAGAGAAGAGAGGAGGAGAAGATAGACATACGACCATTACTTCGTGTCACGCACAGGCACACGCACACACGCGCGCGCGCACTCACGCATGCATGCACACTGAGAGAGCGCGCTTGGGAACCGTGAGTGCAACACAAAGAAGATGAACAAACTTGCTAACTTACACGCAGCTCCGACGATCCGGGTATATATGGTGGCTACTTTTGAGTGACTGACCTTGGCAGATGGAACGTCTGGGATTCTCGCTTCAATTCCTTCACTTTCTGTTTCAGTCATGCATGCGCGTGTACGCGCAACATAACACTTCGTTGTCATAGATTGATGCCCCACTCTAGCTCCAACTTGCCAGATTCATGAGGTAGTATCGAGTTGACAAAACCTGACCATTTGTTTGGGATGAGGGCTAATTGGGGCCGACCATTGGTAAGTTATCTAAAACAAAATAGACACTAATATCTGGCGATCGCCAGTTTTTTTATTACCAAACCAGCGAACGAAATGCTCTCCCTCGGGCGTCCGAAGAATTGTCATCAACAAAAAAACATTTTCTTATACACAAAAAGGCAGGGAAAACATAAATTTACAATTGCCATCCTCTATTTTATAAAAAAAAATTGTACAAGAAATATACTGCAGCAAGTTCATAATTTCCATGATGTTGAAAAATACACTTCATGGCAATTGAGTGTAAAAAGTACATAATTTGCCATGCTTTATATTTTTATTTTCAACACATAAAAATCACACACAGGAAATTGCCGTGATGAAAATTACATAAAAGTTGTCATGCCATTGAAAATAAAACTACTAGGTGCTCTTAATAATAAAATTGCCATACTCTTAATAATAAAATTGATATGCTATTAATAATAAATTGCCGTGAATAAAATTACCAAAGCATGCCATGGGAGCATTACAAAAAGACCCTGAAATTACCAAGTTTGGAAGACAAATAGTGTTATGAATTTTCATGGGATCAGGAGATCCCCCCCCCCCCCCCCTAAAATTTGCCATGTGTACAAAACAACTTGACATGTGAACATTTTAAAAAAATGTTTAAATTTGCCATATGAAAAGTTCAAAAAATTATAAAACTGCCACGCACATTAGTTTTCGAAAAGTAACCATGTACCTAAACAAACAATAAATATATTTTGCCACCTAGTAAAAAAAGGAGGAACCCAAGTGGAGGCTTGAGGCGTTAGCTAGTGCGGTAGGTGGGTTGTATTTGAATATGATGCATTCACACAACTTTTGTGTTGTAATGAACGAGTTTCAAAAGCTGATGTGGCAAGCAAACACACATCAAGATATATATGTGCAGCGCATCCAACGGCAGCCGATATGTTCGCTAAGAGAAGCCAAAAATCTGACGTTCGCCAGATAGCTCTTTCAATTTTTTTTCTAGTGTTAGCTGATTTTTGGACTCCCCGAGCCTTCTCTCCAAATCAACTGATCTTACTCCTCGAAGCTTGCCTCCCTTCCCTCCTCCGGCCAAGGGCACTAGTAGAAAAAGGGTCTAATGTTCAGCTCATTAGTCTCGGTTTGTATTTGAGCCGGCACTAATGTGACCATTAGTGCCGGTTCCAACGGCTAGGCGGGCCGCTATCAGTAGTACCGGTTCATGGCGAACCTTTAGCACTGGTTCGTGCCACGAACCGGTACTAAAGAGAGTGGTGGCAAGATGTTGTCAGACTGGGGCCCTTCCAGATTTTGTCAAGATTTGAATGCCCCCATCCATTCAAGTGATCACAAAGGTTAGCAACTTTGTCCTTTCATCTCTCATTGCTAGATTAGCTCTTGCAATGCTTTATATAGTGATTAATTTGTGGGTTTTAGTAATTTAGGAGAAATTATATGTGGTAGTTTATTTGATTTATATGCAATTTGAGATCAAAATAACTCTTAGTTTGCATATGTAGGTGTGGTTTACTTAGTGCCTTCCCGTCTCCGTCCTAACCACCGTCGATCGTCCGCACCGACCCATCGCCGGCACCACCTTGTGGTGAGCCTCTTGTTCTTATCTTTTTTATATAAAAAAAATCATGTTTGTGTGATTTAGATATATAGTTACTCATATAATTATCCTACCCGTACGTTGTTTGTTATACATAGTGCCATGGTTTTGATATCCATCCTCGTCGGCCCTCGTCCGTGTTATGATTCTGATGTGGTATATTCTCTTTTAAAACTATTTGTTGCATTTCGTGTTTATGACAAATTATGCCCATCAAGTTGACATAGATATTTTTATCTAGGAGGTATGTGAACCATAAATTCCAACCGACCCTATTGTCGAGAGGTTAAATTTAGTTGAAAGAGAAAACGAGTATTTGAAAGAAAAATTGAAAACAATTGAGGGGGAGAAGATGGAATTGGATTTGCATGTTGCCGATGTCATCGATGATCACAAGATCAAGATGGAGAAAATGCGCCTGAAGATTAGAAAGATTAGAAAATATGCCACTGATAGTGAGGCTTGGTATCATTATGCTGTTGGATCAATTGTTACCTTACTTGCGATCTTGATCGCATTTGTTGTTGCATTTAAATACTTTAGCTAGAGAGTTATTTGTATATATGTTGCATTTAAGTGTTGTATGAACTTTATGTATGAACTTGTATTAATTTGGTCTATTCGGTGCTGTGTAATGAAGATGAGCCGGCAATGGATGTACGATGACCGATGCTCTCCCCAGTTCGTTGAGGGCGTGCATACATTTCTGCTTGCGGCTGAGGCAAACAAGCAGGCGGATGGTTTTATGCCTTGTCCATGTGCTGGCTGTAAGAATGGTCACAATTACTCTAAGTCAAGAACCATTATACATCCACATGTTTGAGTCCGGTTTCATGCCCCACTATAATGTTTGGACCAAGCACGGAGAAAGAGGGATTATGATGGAAGACAATGGAGAAGAAGAGGACGACGACAGCTATCCTGGCCATGGGTTCGCTGAATACGATGGTACAACAATGGGGGAAGAAGCTGAGCCGGCAATGCGGGAAGAAGCTGAATAAGAGGCATCAGATGAGTCCGCTGATGATCTAGGTCGGGCCATTGCCGATGCAAAGAGAAACTGCGCAAGTGAAAAGGAGAAGAAGAAGTTGCAGCGCATGTTAGAGGATCACAAGAAATTGTTGTACCCGCATTGTGAAGCTGACAAGAAAAAGCTGGGCACTACACTGGAATTGCTGCAATGGAAGGCAGAGAATGGTGTATCTGACAATGGATTTGGAAAGTTGCTGGTAATGATAAAGAATATGCTTCCAAAGGACAACGAATTGCCCAAGAGTACGTATGAAGCAAAGAAGGTTGTCTGCCCTCTAGGGTTAGAGGTGCAGAAGATACATGCATGCCCTAATGACTGCATCCTCTACCGCGGTTAGTACGAGAATTTGAACGCGTGTCCGATATGCGGTGCATTGCGCTATAAGATTAGCCGCGATGACCCTGGTGATGTCGAGGGCGAGCGCCCCAGGAAGAAGATTCCTGCCAAGGTGATGTGGTATGCTCCTATAATACCACAGTTGAAACGTTTGTTCCAAAACAAAGAGCATGCCAAGGCGATGCGATGGCACAGAGAAGACCGTAAGAAAGACAGAAAGTTGAGAGTACCCGCTGATGGATAGCAGTGGAGAAAAATCGAGAGAAAGTACAGGAAGGAGTTTGCAGGTGACGCAAGGAACATATGGTTTGGTCTAAGCGCAGATGGCATTAATCCTTTTGGGGAGCAGAGCAGCAACCATAGCACCTGACCTGTGACTCTATGTATATATAACCTTCCTCTTTGGTTGTGCATGAAGCGGAAGTTCATTATGATGCCAGTGCTCATCCAAGGCTCTAAGCAACCCGACAACGACATTGATGTGTACCTAAGGCCATTAGTTGAAGAACTCTTACAGCTGTGGAATGGAAAAGGTGTACGTGCGTGGGATGAGCACACACAGGAAGAATTTGACCTAAAGGCGTTGCTGTTCGTGACCATCAATGATTGGCCTGCTCTCAGTAACCTTTCAGGACAGACAAATAAGGGATACCGCGCATGCATGCACTGTTTGGATGATATAGACAATATATATTTCGATAATTGTATGAAGAATGTGTACCTGGGACATCGTCGATTTCCTCCGAGCAGGCATCTTGTAAGAAAGAAAGGCAAGCATTTCAAAGGTGAGGCGGATCACCGGACGAAGCATCGCCACCGTACTAGTGCTGATGTACATGATATGGTCAAGGATTTGAAGGTAATCTTTGAAAAGGGTCCTGACGGACAACCTGTTCCGAATGACGCTGACGGACACGCACCCATGTGGAAGAAGAAATCTATATTTTGGGACCTGCCCTATTGGAAAGACCTAGAGGTCCGCTCCGCAATCGACGTGATGCACGTGACGAAGAATCTTTGCGTGACCCTGCTTGGCTTCTTGGGCGTGTATGGAAAGACAAAAGATACACCGGAGGCATGGGAGGACCAGCAACGTATGCACGGAAAAGACGGCATACATCAAGGTCATGCCAGCTACGCTCTTACCAAAGAAGAAAAGGAAATCTTTGTTGAATGCCTACTCAGTATGAAGGTACCGTCTGGCTTCTCGTCGAATATAAAGGGAATAATAAATATGGCAGAGAAAAATTTTCAGAACCTAAAGTCTCATGAGTGCCACGTGATTATGACGCAACTGCTTCCGGTTGCATTGAGGGGGCTTCTACCGGAAAATGTTCGATTAGCCATTGCGAAGCTATGTGCATTCCTCAATGCAATCTCTCAGAAGGTAATCGATCCAGAAATCATACCAAGGTTAGAGAATGATTTGATGCAATGTCTTGTCAGTTTCGAGTTGATGTTCCCACCATCCTTCTTCAACATCATGACGCACGTCCTAGTTTACCTATGCGAAGAGATTAACGTTTTGGGTCCTGTATTTCTACACAATATGTTCCCCTTTGAGAGGTTCATGGGAGTCTTAAAGAAATATGTTCATAACCGTGCTAGGCCAGAAGGAAGCATCTCAAAGGGCCATGAAAATGAGGAGGTCATTGAGTTTTGTATTGACTTTATTCCTGACCTTAAGCCGATTGGTGTTCCTGAATCACGGCATAAGTGCAGACTGGATGGAAAAGGCATGCTAGGAGGGGATCAAATAATATGTATGGATGGGCATTCTCTCACTGAAGCACACTACACAGTTCTACAGAATTCCGCCTTGGTGGCTCCGTATATGGAGGAACACAAGAATTTTCTACGCTCCAAACACCCGGAGCAGTCTGACGACTGGATTACACGTGAACAAAAGAGGACTTTCGCCGGTTGGTTGCAGACACGTACCATGCATGACGCCGCTATTGAAGATGACATGTACTTGCTATCCCAGTTACCATCTTCGAATATAATGACTTTTAAAGGGTACGAGATAAATGGGAATACATTTTACACGATCGCCCAAGATAAGAAGAGCACCAACCAAAACAGCGGTGTCCGCTTTGATGCAACAACCAAGACGGGAAATGATACATATTATGGTTACATAGAGGACATATGGGAACTTGACTATCGACAAAACATAACGTACCCAATCCTCTTTGCCATTGGCTTAGGCTCGGCCTTACTTCAGAGCTCCGCCTCACGACTCTTCCATCTCTCAGAAAAATCAACAAACTGAATTTGATTTTTAGACAACCTTACTGGTAGCTAATGCTAACTAATTAAACCACCACCACCACTACTACTAGGGGATAGAGAGGGAGAGTGGAGAGTGGTTTTCCTACTATGTACGGGATATCCCGTTCAAGGATCCTCCGTGCACCGTTTCTTTGAGATTCATGTTTTTTTTGTGTGGGTAAACTTTGTCGTGTTTCATGACCTTTTTCCTTGCTCTGTAAGTGTATTATAAGCACTTGTTCCGGATTGGATTTACTGTTACACAATGAAACATTTTCATACACATGAAAAGAAAACAAAATTTACCCAACAGAAAAATCTAAAAATAAACAGTGGACAGTAGATCGGGAATTACTTTTCTCGAGAGTAGTGTCATCCATGAAACCAGGCTAACCAAAGACGATGTTCAACAATGCGATCGCGGCGGCATCCTTGAGAGTGGCCGCTCGTTCGGGTGCGAGGTTTACTTAGAATAACAAGTAGCTTCGTCCGGTTAGGTGTGTGCTGGATAGAGTGTTTTTCACGCCGGAATGGGAAGTGTTATTCCCTCTATGCTCGCTGGTGGCTGAGACCATGATTGGCTCCGACCACATCCCGCTTATCTTTTCCTCAGGGGAGGATGAGATCAGACGGAGTAGTCGTTTCTACTTCGAAACAGCATGGTTCGAAGAAGAGGGCTTCGAGCTCATGTTGAGAGAGCGGCGGGCTTCAATTTCGTCGTAGATTGGGCCCCAACGGGGCCTGGCCGAGTTCTGGACTGCGACGGCGGCCAAGTTACGAGCTTTCCTCAGGGGTTGGGGAGAAAACCACGGTAGCGATTCCAAAAAGGAGAGAGCCAGGATTACGAAGGAGATTGCGACCCTAGACTTGGCGGCGGATGTGAGATCGTTTTCCGAGCAGGAATGGGCTCATAGGTATGCGCTTGAAGATCAAGTTATTAGTATCCTGAGAGTGGAAGAGGAGTATTGGCGTCGTAGGGGCGGCGTTAAATGGGTGACTAAAGGGGACACAAACACGGGCTATTTTGACGCGTTTGCTAACAGGCGGAAACGGAAAAGCTCTATCTTGCGCCTTAACTCCGACAATAGGGTGAGGTCTTGGTCACCCAGCCCGAGATTAGCAGCCATATTTATGATTTGTTTATCGGTTTGTTGGGGACGGCCGAGGAGATAGCCTTCGGGAGGATTTGTGGAATCCTTCCGAGCGGGTGTCCCAGGCAGAAAATGAGGGTCTAGCCTTATCCTTCCTCCCGGAGGAAATCGACCGGGCGTTGTCCTCCATGAAAACAGGTACTGCTCCGGGGCCCGATGGGTGGCCGGTGGAGTTCTTCAAGAGACTCTGGCCGTGCTTTAAGCACGTGTTCCACGTGATAGTTAATGGCTTTGCGCTGGGTCAAGTGGACCTCTCCCGCCTTAACTACGGGGCGATTAGCCTCATACCCAAAGTTAAAGGCGCGGATAACATCAAGTTGTTTAGGCCGATTACGCTTATTAATGTCCCGTTTAAATTGTGTGCCAAAGCATACGCCTCGCGGCTGGCCCCTATAGCTCAAAGGGTGATAAATAGGAGCCAAACCGCGTTTCTTAAGGGGTGCAATATTCTGGAGGGCCCAATTGCGCTTGCGGAGATTGTGCATGAGCTAAAATGAACGAAAGGGAAAGGGGTTTTGCTCAAGCTCGACTTCGAGAAAGCCTATGATCATGTGAACCGGGAGTTCGTGCGGGAGGTGTTGCTCAAGAAGGGCTTTGAGGCGGGCTTTGTGCAAAGAATTATGCACCTGCTCAGTTGTGGGCAGACTGCGATGACGCCCAATGGTGAGATGGTGGGTAAATTCTTCCGCAATAGATGGGGCCTCCGCCAAGGAGACCCTAGCTCCCCATTGATCTTTATCTTCGTGGCGGATGCGCTTGCAGCGATGGTGTCAAAGGCTAGAGGGGCGGGTCATGTGAATGGTTTAGTGCCGCACCTCATCCCCGGGGGGGGGGGGGGTGACGCATTTGCAATACGCCGACGATACGATGCTGCTGTTTGAGCCGGACGAGCACAACATTGCATCTACCAAGCTGCTCCTCCTAGCCTTTGAGATCTTATCTGGGCTCAAAATCAACTTTCTCAAGAGTGAAGTTATCACGATGGGTTTGGAGCAGCATGAGAGCGTGAGGATTACTAATTTACTTAATTGCAAGCTAGGGAGCTTCCCAATTAAGTACCTCGGGCTCCCGATCTCTCATCAGAAACTCGCCATTTCCGAATGGGAGCCTTTGTATGGTAAAGTGGCTAATAGGGTTAGTCCGTGGCGAGGGAGATTCATGTCTTCGGCAGCCAGATTGATTCTGACCAATTCTAGTCTTTCCTCCCTGCCCCTCTTTACTATGGGAATGTTCCTGCTGGTGGACGGGGTTCACGGGAAGCTCGACACCCCGCGTTCTAAGTTCTTCTGGGAAGGAACCGGAACTAAAAAGTAATATCATTTGTTGAAATGGGCAGCGGTGTGTAGACCCAAGAAATTTGGCGGCTTGGGAATAACTAACTCAAAGATGATGAACGGTGCCTTACTTACCAAATGGTGGTGGAAGTTAGCCACTAACGAATCGGGTCTATGGGCAGACTTGCTTCGGGCTAAGTACTTCCCGGATGGGAATGTGTTTAACGCCAAGATTTCGGGTTCGCCATTTTGGAATGGGATCCAGGCGGTTCGACCGGCTTTCGCGTTAGGTGCGAGGTTCGAGGTGAAGAATGGCATGTCTACGAGGTTTTGGTTAGATACGTGGCTGGGAGACAGACCACTTTGGCACGATTTTCCGCAGCTGTATAATGTGGCCTCGGACACCAACGTGCTGGTGGGAGATGCCTTGCGCACGACGCCACCGGCGATTCACTTTTTGCGACCGCTGAACACGGCTGAGCTAGCGAGTTGGGACTTGCTTCAGGCTTAGATCGATCTACCCCTCCTGAGTCTGGGCGCAGACGAAGTGTCCTGGGAGTTGTCGGCGTCCCGTAAGTACTCGGTCAAGTCCATGTATAGCAAGTTGACCGAGGGGAACACGCTGGACATAGCTAGGGGGCTATGGAAGACTAGGATTCCGCTAAAGATAAAAATCTTTCTTTGGCAAATGTTTCGTAATAGACTACCGACGGCCGACAACGTTGCTAAGCGTAACGGCCCATCCGATGGGTCTTGTGTGGTGTGCCAAACGATAGAGGACGCGAATCATGCATTATTTCAATGTGCGCTAGCACGTTTTGCTTGGAGTGCGGTGCGGGAGGTTTTCCAACCAAATTGGAATCCGAGATCGTGGGCTGAGTTGTTGACGGTGCTTCAATCGCAGAAGGGGGCCAAGGCCAGGGTCTTGTGGCGATGCGTGGGAGCATTGTTATGGTCCCTCTGGACAGTGTGAAACAAAATGACTATGGAGCACAAGTTCCGGGCTAGTCCGACTGATGTAGTTTTCAAATGTCACCTTTTTTTACAGATGTTGACACCGTTGGGAAAACAATGCGATGCCGAACTCATGAGGAGCACGATGGAGAAGATTGCCAGCAGTATCCCAAGACTTCGTCAAGCGACTTAAGCTTCTATGGGAGATTTATATTTTGGTTCCATGTGGGTCTGTTAGGAGGGAGTTTGTTGTTCATTCAGCTGTTAGGTTGGGGCCTTGCCCTCTGAACTATGGTTTGTGTTAAGCGTGGCCGGTGTGGCCTGTTGAAACGTCTGGTTCTTGAGTATGTGCGTTGTTTAAACCTTGTGATGCTGCCTTCGTGGTTTTATTAATTTAAAGCCGGACGCGTCTAGCGTCTTCGTTCCAAAAAAAAGACACAAATAGTTAGTAGGTTGGAAATGCGAAGTGTGTTGCATGCCATGATGTCCTTCTCTCAAAGACTAAAGCACATTTGGACTCTTTCCATCAATAATGAGAATAATGAACTAGCTAGTCACAACTAAAGATAGCTAATCAGTTGAAGCACCAGTTAAGCAAAGCAGGCGTGATTAAATTAAGCAAGCGATCCGGACACGTACATCACTGGTCTCATCCGTTACACTTGCTACAGCCACCACTCGCTGATCTTCTCTCACTATCACATGACATGATTGGATCGTAGCTAGCGAGAAGCTGACCAGAAGAAGAAAATGCAGGAAAAATTCGCCTCCATACATGATCGATGGACCATATATGCATTATACCAGGAAAATATAGACAGACGGATCGATGATCGTATGCATTGGAGTATATAGTTACTCCGATCGATCCCTTTGACTAGTAGTGGCCATTGGCTGCCGGCGTCTCCACGCCGAAGACATGGCCGCCGCCGTTGCCGTTGCGGAGCTCTTGCTTGCCGCTGCCGCTGCCCTGGCCGCTGGTCACCGAGGTTAAGGGCAGCTCGCCGGCGCCCTTGCTGCTGCCGCCGGCTTTGCTGATCTCGTCCTTGCTCTTGCCCCAGATGAGAAAGTAGAGGCCTCCAACAATGATAGCTGCACCAATCACACTGAATGCAACAATGAAATGAGATCATTAGTATTGTTGCACTAATGTATTAATACATCCACATCCATCTTGATGTGGTGGCAGCACAAAATTATGTACCTTCCGAGATTGATCTCCTCCTTGAGAATGATGGAGCCCATGACGGCGGTTATGATCATGCAGAGTGGGTTGAATGCCGTGACGAACACCGGGCCCCTTTGCCTCGACACGATGCCCTGCACGTAGTATGCCACGCCGGAGCACACTATGCCGGCGTAGACGGCGGTGAAGAGGCGCATGTCGAAGCCGATAACCCAGGCCTGAGTGTTGGCGCGCTCGGCGACGAGGGCGATGGCGCCGCTCATGAGGGATCCCATGCCGCAGATGAGCACGGTGAGCGACAGCTCCGCCGGGTAGCTCCTGAGGGTGTTGGACTGGAGGATGAAGAAGCACGCCCAGGCCACGCAGGCGATGATGACCATGATAGTCCCGTTCAGCCAGTCCCGCGCGTCGGCTGCGCCGCCGGCGCCCTGGCCACTGGCGGTGGCGTGGTGCTGGCCCTTGGTCCACGGGAACTGCACGATGGGGCCGTGGTACAGTACCATCAGCACCGCGCCGGCCACCGTGAGGACCGTGCCAGCGATCTTGGCCTGGCTGTGGAGGCTCCGCAGCCGCACCTTCTCCATGCGCAGGAGGAGGGCCAGGACGAAGGTGACGGCCGGGAGGATGTTGACGAGTGCCGTCGCGAATCCCGCCGAGGTGAGCTTCGCCCCCATGAAGTACAGGTTCTGGTCAATCACAGGCCTGAGAAACCCAACGACATCAGTTTGAAATCAAGAAAGAGTTATGTGCTTGATCGCCATGAACGGACGGTCAAATAATTAATCGTACGGACGTACTCGAGGAATGCGAGCCCCATGATCTTGAGGAAGATGGTGATTGTCATCTTTGGCCTCTGTCCCCTGCACATGACGATAGAGCAAATATACAGTAAGCTAGTGATCCTCCATTAATCATGATATAGCTATGTGAAAATGAACACTACTACTCCCGTACCAGAATATACGACGTTTTTGCTGTTTAATTTAAACTGCAAAAACATCTTACATTTTGGTACAGACGTAGTACAAAATTGCACTCCCTCAGTGCTTGGAAAATAGGCAGTTGGTGAAAAGTTCGACCAAGTTTATGAATTTTTGTTTTTCATGAAAATCTTTAGGCGTTCTTTTCCAGCACAGATGGAGTAGGAATCAACGGTGCATGCTTCCATCTGACATATGGGTCCCATGCATGGCAGGACCTCCACCAGTGGCCAATCAGGGCACACTGCCTAGTGGAGGTCGTCCAAGTGCGTTTACACGTACGTAAACACACATACCGCACACAGGCCGGTTAGCTAGCCACATATATATACCTGCTTATGTGTCATTTTCTACTTCTGCTAATTGATGCACTCTGATGTTCTGATTGATCCATCCATATATAGTAGATGCTGCATGACGAGAGGTACGTAAAGGCGGGAAGATATCTTGCCGGTACACAATAGAATAAGATATCGAGATGCATGCACAGTACTTTTCTGGTTTAGGATCCACGAGTGGTGGTTGTGCAGGTTGCACCATCTAAATGAGACAAAAATGAGAATGAGCCGAACGAATTGTACGTGTGCGTTTGCTCGATGGTGGTGGTGCACGTTTGGCAAGTTGGCGTTGTTAATTTTCCCGATCTTCCTTTGCATCGCAATCTGTTTGTTCAGTTGTCCCTAGCCCCCCACCTCCAAAGTTTTTCGAACTAACTAAAAGTGAATGCTAGAGTACATTCATGGGAACATCTGTCAGAATCATAGCTAGCTAATTAAGATCATTCTTACATGTCCTATTGTACGTGTGATGACTTGGCCAATCGCTCATCTTGATCCTCTACCGGATGTTTGTCCTAGGAAAGTTGGGCAACGGTGACATGCATGCTCGGTTACACTTGCATGCATGTGCATGTGAGCGAACCCATGATCCTCGTACGAACAAAAGAGTGGTGCATGTCTGTGTGTGTGTGTGTGTGTGTGAGAGAGAGAGAGAGAGAGAGAGAGAGAGAGGTCCATGCATGGAAGGAACTACTAGCTAGTTACCTCTCGAAGTAGAGGGCGAAGGGGGCCATGACGGCGGTGGCGACGAGGTTACGGTAGACGACGAGGACGAAGTGGCTCATCCCGGCCTTGAGGGACGCCACGGCGATGATGTACATGCCGGCGAACCCCACCTGCAGCAGCACCATCGCCAGGTACGGCTTCACATCGCTCAGAACTTTCCACCCCATACCCATCCTCTCTCTCTCTCTCTCTCTCTCTCTCTCTCTCTCTCTCTCTCTCTCTCTCTCTCTCCCTGGGTAGCTAGCTTTGCTTCCTTCTCACTTAAAAATCAAGTCTTCGCTCTCACTCTCTCTCTCTCTCTCTCTCTGGCAAGCAATGGCTGTAATCGATGAGGCAACACCGTGACCCGCCTCCCTTATATAGACGCGCTCCATCAACACTGTGCACGTAGCTGGATGCAAAGTGGAGTACTGTAGCCCATGGGTGGATCCGAGTCATTTATGCGGCTGCCTCAGCATGTACGTGTGTCCCAGTGCTCGCTTAGCTACATGTTCCATTCCCAGTTTAATATTCCACTTCCCATGCAAAGGAGAGCAACTCTCTCTCTCTCTCTCATCCCATCTTTTTGTATTTTTTTTTCTTTCGAAAATGCAGGTAGCACGTACAGCCAATGGCGGGTGGGTTTGGATAGCTTTCCGGCCACCTGAGGAGAATGCTATACTCGCGACAGGGAATTTGTGTTAATACATTGGCTTTTTCACTTTGCCCCTAGCTAGCTGAGCTAGCTAGTGCTGTCAGGATCAGAGTACTGTCAATGAGTTAATCAGCTGATAAGATGTAGCATCAATACTAGGCTACTCAAGTGACTGCTCTTCTCTTGGGCCTAAATGCCTCATTGCAAATCAAGAGATTCTTCCAGAAAGGACCAATATCATGTTTTTCTTTCTGCTTACAAAGGCATGATATCTTACATTAATAAAACTTATTCAGGCCGACTTTTACTACTGTGCCAACATGTGGAATCCTCGGCGATGGCATGCCGAGCCTACCTCTTGTTCAAGATGTTCCACTGCTGCAAGATACCACATAGTTTGAAAATGGCATCAGTGGCAAGTTGTAGATGGATCCGCTCTATAACAAGTTTATTGTGAATTGTCAATACACTAGTAGAAAAAGGGGCTTTTGTTCCGGTTGGTAAGGGCCTTTAGTCCCGGTTTTTGAACCGGGACTAAAGGGTCGTTACTAATGCCTCCCCCCTTTAGTCCCAGTTCTTACACGAACCGGGACTAAAGGCCGTCCACGTGGATGCAGCCTGGAGCTCCACTTTTAGTCCCGGTTGGTGTTACCAACCGGGACTAAAGGAAATTTTATGATATTTTTTTTTGAAAATTTTTTTTGCTAATTTTTTAATTTTCAAATTTCTGAATTATTTTAACCTCTAATCTCTAATCACCACCCCTCATCATTCCAAATCATCTAACTTCCCGGACGGTCACCCATCCTCTCACTACTCCAGCCTGAGCACGCTTAACTTCCGGATTCTATTCTCCCTTGTTTCCAAGTCTGCACTTGTTGTTTTCCTGACAATAGTAAGATGTCAATTCTATTAACCCTCAGAAATTTAGCTTGAGCATGAACTGACACATTTCACTGTTTGAGTTTGAAACTATTGTTTTTAAAAAACAATAATTATTTAGTAACACTAATATTTCTGGAATAATTAGTTTGACCATTGTTTGACCACTGTTTGACCACAGTTTGACCAGATTTGACCAAAATTCAAAAAAATGAAATAATTATTTAGTAACACTAATATTCTAGAATAATTAGTTTGACCACAATTTGAAATTTTTTGAATTTTTTTGCCTCTCCAGATCTTAAAAGCCCCGTATCTTTTTTTTCTGTTAGGTTTTTGAGGATTTTGAAAATGTTTAATGGGGCTCCCCCGGTTAAATTTGGATGTAACTTTTCGAGTAGATGAATTTTCATATAAAAAACTTTTTCATCCGAGTTCGTATGCAAAAGTTATGCCCATTTTAAGAAATTCCAGAGAGATTTTGCAAATAAAGTCGAAATTCATATTTGTTAATTTTCCCAACAACTAGACCACATATCACATGGGAAACTTATTTTATTTAATTTTTTTGACATTTCCATCATTTTCTTTTGTTTTTTCTAAAACTGAAAAGGCGGTCCAAGGGGGGGGGTAGAGTTTGATGGGCCCTTTAGTACCGGTTCGTGCCATGAACCGGTACTAATGCCTCAAAGCCCATTAGTACTGGTTGGTGCCACCAACCAGTACTAATGTGCATCGCACCCTTTAGTCCCGGTTCGTGGCACCAACCGGGACTAAAGGGCCCAGGTGAACCGGGACTAATGCCTTAGCTGCACGAACCGGGACCAATGCTCACAGTAGTCCCGGTTCGTGACTGAACCGGGACTAATATGAATATTGCCTTGTGACGAAAGCCCTGTTTTTGTGCTAGTGACAGCGTCCAAGAGAGCACCATGAAGCCCACCCACTGTAGGCGACGGTCGTAGCCCGAGCTGGCCGCCATGATCTCATAGAAATTAGGAAAGTTAGCGGGGGCACCAACTGTGCCTCAGGACTTTCCGTAAGCGGATCCAATAGAACTGAGCATAACGCATGCATGAGAACATGTGGTTGATATCATTATCGATGTTACACAGAGGGCACAATCCATATCTAGGACCATTGCACTTCAGGACTTGGTCACCAGAAGGTAGACAGTCCCTCAACAACTGTGACAAACATGAAGATATGTACTTTCAAGGGTAACCAAACCGACCAAAGCTTTTAAATCTCGGAGGAACCATGACTAGTGCCGATGGCATGGTAGATAGATTTCGTCGAGAACTTGTCCAAAGGTTCAAGGTGCCACGAGGCGGAACCTGGTGTCGTGGTAGGAGTAATCACTTCAATTTCTTGAAGGAGGGCCTCCCACTAAACCATCCTGGTGGCTTGAAGGCTCGAAGGAGTGAGATATTTCCAGGTTCTTCGAGGGCACTCGCAGGTTACAAATGTTACACAATGATATGGCACTCCTGCTTATGCCTAACACCCTGCCAAAAGAACCTTGATATCCTTGTGATGGAATTCGCCCACCCGGGTTAAAGTCTTAGACTTGGCATAGGGACTCACATTTTTCTAGATTTATCCAAGTTTTTTTGGGCTCTATCCTTTGAGCGGTAAGGTGTATTCGCCAACTACGATGTGTTTGTGGCGATTTTCTCAATCTCTTGAAACAAGATTTCACCCATCTTTATAGATAAAGCACAAACAGCTGAACTGATACATAGTGGTGAGAAATCCCTCAAACAAGCATGTCGATAGGAAAATAAAATGGCACCGGGCAGATGGCACGAGTGCCACAAACACAACACTGAGCAATAAAGATAAGAGAGGCCATCCCTAACAAACAACACCCAAGACTACTTAAGAGGGCCTAAGTCGAGCCGCCATGAGAGACCACCGTACACCAAGGACCCGAACACATAGAGCCATCTTCGGAAGGGGTCGTCTCATCGTAGAGACAACCCTCTCGCTCTAGGCCTTGGAGCGCCGCTCCTGCCAAGAGGCAGCAACGGCCAAAGACAGAGATCATGGGAACACATCTATAAGATAGGAGATCAACCCGACGGCGTAGGCCATCTGCAACCGAGAGTGACTGAGGTTCCGCGATGATGCCATCCAGAGGGTGATGACGCCAAACGTCACCGTCGTCGAGCCCGGAAGACGGACTAAGGTTTCACCCCGGAACCGTGACACAATGAGGGAACCCATAGCAACACCCCCTAGAGGCAAGCGACACCCGTAGGTGCCGGCGCTACCAGTGCCAGAGCGCATAGCTTTCGCTCAGACACACACAGTAGTCACCCGTCGACTCAAGGTTGTCGACCCACCCCACGAGGGGGGAGGGGAGCACCCATGCCAAGCCTCCAGATTTGAACCAGGGGATCGCCACCGCCGAAGCCACTACGACACACGGGACACCCACCGATCCTCGCCTTGCTACCCACATAGCCAAGAGGAGACGCTGCCACCGCTGCGACGCTGCCCATTGCAGAGCTAGCCGTGAAGACTCACCATCCAGCAGGGCCGCCGCCCTGGTATCCAATAAAGACACACTACCGCCGCGAAGGGAACAAGTCGCCGAAGCACAGACATGGACACAACCTCGTGCTGAAGCGCCGCCACAGTCAGGAGCGGCCACCTCAACACCCCTCCAATGGCTCAGTTTTCGGAGATGCTCATAGGGAAAAGTTATGTGCATGTACGTGCAGCGTGCGTTCATAGGGGTTCATACGAGTGAATGGATGTGCGTGGAACGACTACTATGTTTAAAAAAAGTGAGGCACAAGTCTAATCATATTCAATGAAACAGTCTTTTGCTAAATCTCAGTCGACTTGGTTATGTCTTAGTCGATGCTTATATTCGTGAGATTTTACATTGAGACCTATGTAATTTTTTAATTTTCAGCCTTTCCTTTTCTCATTCATGCATGTTATGTCACTTGATAGTGACGTAGCCACACTCTTCATGAAATGATCTTTCTTAACCACCAAGCTACCCACCCTTCAATAAAATTTTACACGGATTTTCATGTAAATGTCACAGATATAACATTGACTAAGACTTTGTCAAGTCTCAGTCGACTAAGACTTCATCAAGTCTCAGTCGACTGATATTTAACAAGCATGTTCATGAAATGATCTTTCCTAACCACCAAGCCACCCTCACCTAATAATAGAGAATTGAAAAAACTTCTAAGCCGCACCTTGTTTCCACAAGTGCAGCCTCGCTAGCGAAGTTCAGCGAAAAGTCACATTCTCGTGGTTAGGCGTCTCCTCCCTTTTTCGACTCCTTCATTGTCCCACGCACGCTAGCTCTGAGGCATATCTTCTCATCCTCTCCTCGTCTCCCTCTAACCAAGACATGATCCGACTGATCATAGTGCCATAAATAATATCACCCCGGGCGATGCTGCCTTTCCTTTTCTGCACAGACGAGGGCGTCCACCTAATGCACTCTAATGGAGGGCGTACGATCGGATGGATCGACGTCCGGCGCCCGGCCGCCGTGCCACCTAATGCTAGCTATAGCTAGTGCGCCGTGCATGGTGCGCTCCTGTTAGGATCCACGACCATCCATCCGTCAAATCGGACGATCTCCTCCTCGCAGAAAACACTCCTTCGATCGATCGCTCTGCCTTTGCTTCAGTTCCATCCTTCCAACGCATGCATCCCTGTAAAGTAACGCATGCTCGATCGTACCAGGAGCGAGATGGCCTCCGATCTAGTGGTACGGATGGGATGTATGCCGGACTGCGGTACCAATGAAGCATGGGTGAGTGTGGTGGTAAGGGATTGGGTTGACACGAACGTACACGGTGGAGATTGTGGCCTCTCCACTATAGCATCTCGCGGCTTCGGTTCTCGCTTTCTCTCTGCCATGGCCCGGACTAGGCTAAGCTGGCTGGCCGGCATATGTCAAGTAGGATTCGTACACCCAATATAGTACAATGTGTAACTGACGCTGCAGTTTAATCACTAATTAAGGTACCATATCCAGTGTTCGGTGCTGTACACATGAAAGGGAGAAGTGCCTTTTCTTATGGGTAGGGGTTGGTTAGGGCAAAAGTTCATCAAACTGCCGCAATCTGGCTGGGAGGGGCTCGTCCGACTCTCCCCCACATCGGACGGTGTTTGATCGTCCAATGGCAGCTGGTGGTTTAATTTTGTCTCTGGCAGGCAGCACTCAGCAGTGCCACTTCACTTTCCGTCTGCCCCCCGTCGGCGTCGCCTCGCCTGAAAAGGGAAAAGAGAGATGGACGTATCTTCGAAGCAGCCATGCATGCACACCGGCGCCGGCACCGGCAGGTAATCCAGCTCCAGCTGTGGCACATCACACGTCTCAGTTCCCATCCGACTTGGCCCGCCGTGAATCACACGCACTAACCGCATCCTTTCTTCCTCTCCGGTCAGTGTCACCCGGGAGCTTGAAAGGCAAATGGAAGGAAAAAAAGAAATACGTAGGCCAATTGGCCTAACTAGTTTAAGCCATTCCAATGGCCAATTCGCCTCCAATCCGCGCTGCTCCCTGATAGAACAACACTGCCGGCCACCACCACCAGCCGGAGTGCACAGGTCGTCTCACCACCAAAGCAAGTCGTCGTAGCTAGCTGTAAACCTATAGTAACCTGCGTACTCTCCTACGTACGTACAGCGACAGCACAGAGGCATTATTGGTACCAGAAGGACTACTCCCGGCCGCTTCTTGCTGAAGTTTTGCAACTTTGGATTAACAAAATATGTAATGCTAACCCTGTCATTAGAAGGTGACACCAGCCGGGGATATCAATCATCGATTATTCAATCCCTGCCAGTGCTCGCATGCAGGGCAGCAGGCCGGCGTTCGTCGTCATATTTGCGGCAATGATTTGCGGCTTTTGGGAATGCGCTGTCAGCTTAAACTATTTGTGGCTGGAGTTCCAGGGCCACTCTGGCCTATCACGAGACCGCGGATCTGATTGGGGCCTTTGCTTTTGCTTTTCTTTGCATGAAATATGTATGTGATGTCTTTTGCTGGAAGGAAAACCCTACTCTTTTGCTTGCTGCATCTTCTCCGTTGTGGCATACTCATCCCCTTATCCTCGCTGATATATAGTTTCAGTTCGTGGCAAGTACGTACAAGTTTGGCATGCATGCTTGGCTCAAATTAAACTCCCTTTTCTTGTAAATTCAAAAGAGAGATTCGTATGTGGAGGATTCAATGAAGTGAATACGTAAATGTTGAAATCAAATCCAATAGGAAGTGAAACATTCATCAACACGGAGCTTCATTCTGGAAGCGCATGCATATGGGTGGCTGACGATTGGAGGCATTTGCCCCCGAGTTTTTTGAGATGTGTAAGAGCATCTCCAGCAGATCCCATTTCCCCCAATATTTTTTGGTGATCACAAAAATGAGTAAAGCTACACAAAACAGATTGAATAACAGATCACCTAATTATTACCTTAAACGACAATGACATGGCATTATTGGGCAGCCCTAACACGTTTCTCAATTCTTATCATGTCATTTGGCTTTTTAGAACACGGCCAGTAGCATAGCCATCCGATGGCTATATGTTGTTGCCATGTCATTCAGAACTATAATTTATCATCACTCACAATAAGATTGGTTATGATATTTGTCATACTTCACCTTTCTATTTCTTCTGCCTCCACATTTATTATGTTTGTTTAGAGGCTATGTGTAGAGTGTGTGCCCTTGCATGAAAACCGCCGCCTATGAATTTTCTTGTCTCTCTTATCCACATAGATAAACAGTTTTTTTTAGGATAATAGATAAACAGTTTGCTAAGTCTTAGTCGACTGAGACTTCGTTATGTCACACTTGATGCTATATGCCTTTGATATTGCATGGAGGTTCGTACAATTTTTTTTTCCAGTTTTTCCTTTTTCTTCTTATATAGTATATATCACTTGACTGAGACCTAGCCACAACCATAGATAAAAGTACTCCTTATTAAACTTGCTCTTATTACCTATCCAACCTGAAGTTCTGTTCATCAATCCATGGAGAGTCCGGTAAGCAATAAACTATGAAGTCCTTTTTCTTCCTTCAAAAACTTTTGTGTGTAAGCAGCGATGTAATCATAACTAAAAATTTACCTAAGTCTTGGCTATTTTTTCTTAGATAAACGTATAGCTGCGTTCTCCATGCGTCCGTTAGCCAACCAATACAGAGGTTGATGCACGTCGCCGAACATTCTTTCAGAAGCAATCGTAGCCAAGTAGAATTTTTTCACCTTTTCCTGAACGGAGTCATCGAGCATGTTCCTGCAAATGGAAACTGAACCTGGCATCCAGATGTAGTGGAGCATATCACCGGTGCATGCAGCATCTCTCCAGATTCATCTATAAATATAATTGAAGCCTAACTCAACTGGATAATGATCACTGGAAATACTAGTTTTTCTACTATGTGACGTCGTTTATGTACCGTTCTTGATATGTTCCCAAGTCATATAGGGCTGTGCACACAGCACACTTCATCATCTTTTTTCTCTAAAAATATATGAAATCCACGCTTCTGTCAAGACCTAGCTATGATCTATGCAAAAATATCAAGGAGTATATGGCTTGATTTTGTATGAACTCTCTCTCAGATCCCCTTTGTATTGAAAAAGTATGAACTATATGAGTGTATGATAAGCCATTGCGGCAATATTCTGGAAAAGAGATAGATAGCGATGACAGCCACACCCCGGCTGTATTTATAGGGAACCTTTTACCCGGCAAGACCGTGAAAAGTAACAGTAACAGACTCATAACGGTAAGTAGGAGATCGACGGTTCGCGACGAAGCGCTGGTGAGGAGCGATCCTGATCGTTGGTTGCTGCGAAGCGTTTTTCTGAACTTCTACAGTTAACTGAACTTGTCGACGCCTGACATTGCCCCCTACTTGAGTTACGACGAGTCCTCACGTCGTTGTTGCCGCCTCCCTCCACGCTTGAGTAGTTGTTCTGAAGAACTTTGGGAAAGAATATTTGACAAAATCTGCATCTTCCCACGTGGCCTCTTCTTCTGACAGGTTTTGCCACTGGATCAACCACTGCACCACAGGTAAGTTGTTGCGTGGTATCTGTCTGACTTGAAGCACTGCTGCCGGACCAGTTTTGATGGTGCCGTCTGTGTTAACCATGGGCAGCATGGGACTTGGAATTGTCTTGCTGCCAATGTGTTTCTTGAGCTGACTAACATGGAAGACTGGGTGTATCTGCACTCCTTGAGGGAATTGGAGTTTATATGCTGAATTGCCCACCTTCTGGAGGATAAGAAAAGGGCCATAATACTTATTCTGAAGTTTTAAAGCATCTCTGAATCCAAAGGTAGCCAATCTATATGGAGCCATTTTCAAGTAGACCATATCTCCCACTGAGAAGCTTCTTTCTACTCTCTTGAGATCTGCATATCTCTTCATTCTGTTTTGAGCTTTGCACAAATTTTCCTTCAATTGCTCCAGCATCTGCTGTTTGGAAGAGAGAAAATCTTGTGCTTCCTCATCTTCAGGACCAGGAATTGCAAGCTCTGAAATTAAGGGTGGAGGAAATCCATACAAGGCCTGAAATGGGGACATTTTGAGAGTGGTGTGATAGGTAGAATTGTACCAGTACTCAGCTAATGAAAGCCAAGCTAACCACTTGTGAGGCTGATCAGTAGCCATGCATCTCAAGTATGTCTCTAAGCATTGATTCACCCTTTCTGTCTGGCCATCAGTCTGAGGGTGGTATGCTGTACTGTACCTCAACTCCACTTTTAAGGCAGCAAATATATCTTTCCACAATTTACTGGTAAAAATCCTATCTCTGTCAGAGATGATTAACTGGGGAGGTCCATGCAGTTTGACAATGTTGTCCACAAAAGCTTGAGCCACAGACAAAACTGAATAAGGGTGAGACAGAGGAATAAAATGATAGTATTTCGTAAATCTGTCCACCACTACCATGATCACATCTTTGCCATTGGATTTAGGCAAACCTTCCACAAAGTCCATTGTGATATGTTGTCAGGCCATGTCTGCTACAGGCAGGGGATCAAGCAAACCTAGTTGTAAGCAAGTTTCATGCTTTGCTCTCTGGCATATGGGACAAGCAGCAATGAAATTTTCCACATCAGCTTTCAGCCCAGGCCAATAAAAAAGGCTTTTAACTCTGTGATAAGTAGCCCTTCTTCCAGAATGTCCACCCACAGGAGAATTGTGTAGAGCTGTTATTAGTTTGTTTCTGAGTTCCACTGACTTGCCCACTAATAACTTTCCTTTGTACCTTATTACCCCAGCATGTATTGTGTAGTCAGAAGTTGGGCTCTGTTTTTGCACCAATAACTGTTCCATCAGAGTCCTTGTGTGTTGATCTTGTTGATAACTAGTTATTAATTCTTCAGCCCAAGTAGGAGTGACAGCAGAAATAGCAAAACATTTAGGAATGAGCCTTGAAAGCGCATCAGCCACTCTGTTTTCAACCCCCTTCTTATATTGTATTCTAAAGTTGAACTCCAGCAGCTTCATCATGAGTTTATGTTGCACCCCTTCAGTGATTTTCTGGTCTCTGATGAACTTCAAAGACTGCTGATCAGTTTTAATCACCACTTCCTTGCCTAGCAAATAATGCCTCCATCTTTTTAGTGCTTCAAGAATAGCCAGTGCTTCTTTCTCATAAGTGGAAAGTGCTGCATTTCTAGGGTAGAGGGCTGAGCTGTAATAAGAGATTGGTTGGCCATCTTGCATTAGTACAGCTCCAATTCCTTTTCCCGAGGCATCAGTTTCCAACACGAATGGTTTACTGAAATTTGGTAGTGCAAGTGCTGGTGCTGTAGTAAGTGCTTGCTTCAGTTGAGAAAAAGCTTGATCATGCACTTGTGTCCATTGGAATTGGCCTTTTTTCAGTAAATCATGCAGTGGTTTGCAAATGAGACCATACCCTTTGATGAACCTCCTATAATACCCAGCCAGGCCCAGGAAACTTCTCACTTTAGTAACTGTGTCAGGAGTGGGCCAATCAGCAATAGCAGCAATTTTCTGAGGGTCAGTTGCAACTCCTTTTTCAGAAATGACATGCCCTAGATATTCCACTTGCTGCACTGCAAAAACACACTTGGAGAGCTTTGCAAAGAGCTTGTTTTCTCTCAACACATCCATTACTATCTTAATGTGCTCTAAGTGTTCCTTGAGGTTTCTGCTGTAAATGAGAATGTCATCAAAGAAAACTAACACAAATTTCCTCAGATAAGGCCCAAAGATAGTGTTCATCAGTTCCTGGAAAGTGCCAGGTGCATTAGATAGCCCAAAAGGCATCACCAGATATTCAAAGTGGCCTAAAAAAGTTCTGAAAGCTGTTTTGTGTATGTCTTCTGGATGCATCCTAATTTGATGATAACCAGACCTCAGATCCAATTTAGAGAAATATTTAGCTCCATGTAGCTCATCCAGCAAGTCTTCAATGACAGGTATTGGAAACTTGTTTTTTATTGTCAAGGAGTTCAATTTCCTGAAGTCAGTACACAATCTCATGGAGCTGTCCTTCTTTTTGACCAGCAGTACTGGAGCAGCATATGGACTCTGACTGTGTCTAATCAGGTGTGCTGCCAGCAGTTTCTTGATCTGCTCCTCCATTTCTTTCTTTTGGTGTTGGGGCACTCTGTAAGGTCTCATATGGGGAGGGTTAGCACCAGGCACCAATGGGATTTTGTGGTCTAAAGCTCTGTGAGGAGGAAGTGTAGTAGGTTCCTCAAATAAGTCAGCATATTCCATCACTAACTTCTGTATCTGAGGAGGTGTTTTAGTTCCTTCAGGTGCTTCCATTAAAATATTGTGCACTTGCAATAGGAAAACCTCTGCTCCTTTTTCCATTTGCTTCTGCACTCTCTCCACTGGCACTTCTTTGGTTGTTTCAGGATTTGTGTAAATGGCAGTAGTCACAGTTTTCTGGCCTTGTTGTGTAAAACAGAAGTTCTGTTTGGGAATATCAAATGAAACTGGGCTCACCACAGTAAACCAGTCATATCCCAATATAACATCATGGCTGGGCAGGTCTAATGTTCTGAAATTGTGAGACAACTTGATTTTTGCTATCTGAAACTCACAGTTTGGTATGACAGCAGTAGACAGTAATTTCCCTCCTCCAGCTACTTCAATAGCTTTAGGTTTTACTGGAATCATGTTGCAATTGAGCTTAGCTGCAAACTGTGCATTAATGAAAGAAGTTGTACTGCCAGAATCTAGTAGAGCAACTGCTCTCCTCCCATTGATATGTATCACAATTGTTGGGGTGGGAACTGCCAATCTTTGCCCCATAGCATGAGCTGAAACAAACATCACTTGTTCTTCTTGTTCCACTGCTTCCATTTGTTCTTGTTGTATTGCATCTTCCATTTCTTCTTGCTGTTGTTCCTCACCATCTTGTTGCAACAAGTGCACATTAGGGATTAATTTACATTTGTGGCCATGCATCCATTTGTCCCCACATCTCCAGCACTCTCCCACTTTTCTTATTTTCTGGGAATTGTTAACAGGTATCTCTGCTTGTCTTACTGGCAGTTGTGGTGGCAGAACAGGTGTGCTCTGCTTCACTGGAGCAGACCAATTGCTCTTCTGGTAGAAATTGGTAAAGGTTGCCCCTGTTTTCTTAGGTGCTGTGGTCACATGAGGGTGACAAGGCTCTATGTCCTTAGCTAAGCAGTAAGCATCTGTGAGTGTTTGAGGACGAAGTGGCCTTAACTGATACTTGATCCCATCTCTTAAGCCATTTACATAGCATCTCACAAACCAGAGTTCTCCCAGCTCAGGATTTTCCTCCTGAACATCAGCCATTAAATCTTCAAACATTTTAGTGTATTCAGACACTGTACTCTGCAGCTGCTTAACTGAATTGAATTTCTTAGTTAGATCATATGAACCATTGTCAGAAAATCGTTTGACCACCTCAGCTCCAAACTGTTTCCATGTCAACTGCTTTTTAAGTAACCCAGACCTTCTCAACCACACATCTGCATCTCCTATTACATACATTTGAGCCAGGGATATCTTGTACTCCTCTGGAGCTCCTGACATTTGAAAATACTTGTTGCACTGTCTCAGCCAGCCTACAGGATCTTCACCTGAAAACTTTGGAAAATCCAGTTTGGGACCTTTTGTTAATGACTTCATGAACTGTGCCTGCATGTCCTGCTCGTAAGTTCTGCAATAGCCTTGCCATAGTTGCCTATCCCTGTTGTTCTGATAGTACTGGTTGAAAGCAGGTGTATGCATCTGATCTCTAGCAGTCATGGGAGTTCCAACATTTGGTATTGTGTCAGTTCTGATAGGGTGTGCATATCCTGGGGGTGCCTGAACTCGGTTTGTCCTAATAGGAGGTAAGTTCTGCAATTGCTCTTCAATTTGTTTTGATTTCTCTTTCTCGAGTTCCAATTGTTTCCTGAGTTGCTCTATTCTGTCCACTTGGCTCTGCATCTCTTCCTGCTGCAATGTTGGGGATTTTGGGATCTGACTAGAGCTAGATGGTCGCTCCTGTTGCGTGTGGGGAGCTATGGTTTTCACCAATGTATGCAAGACTGAACTCATCGCAGACAGCTGCTTGCTGAGATCCAATACCACCTGCTCCACGTTACCCACATGCTTGGAGATTTCCCCCTTTTTGCCACTCATAGACTGCATTTCCTCCTGCAACTTGGTCATCTCAGAACGTAGCTGTGCGCTCTCCTGCTGTAAACCTCCTAAATCGTCCCGTAGGCCCAGCACCTCTTGCAAATCCGCTTCATCGATAGTTTTAGTCCGCCCCATCACCTTGATCAGAGATTCGGGTGAGGAATTTTACCACTGGATTTCCCCAGCAACCCTGCCCTTGCCTCTGATCCTGCCGCCGCCACGATCCACGCCGCCGTAGCACACGGATCTGTGCTAGAGCTCGGAATTTTACCAATCGAGCAGTTTACTCGACCAACCAACTCTGCTCGACAAATCTGTGCTCGAATTTCACCGCCGCCAACCACCTCAACCCCGCCGCCACGCGCCCGCAGGCACCGCCGCCAATTGCGAAGAAGGGTGGGAGAAAAGGGTGGGGAAATCCCGATCGGAGAGAAATTTTTTCCCCAATTCACCTCTCTGCCGAGGATCGACTGCTCATGATACCACTTTGTCAAGACCTAGCTATGATCTATGCAAAAATATCAAGGAGTATATGGCTTGATTTTGTATGAACTCTCTCTCAGATCCCCTTTGTATTGAAAAAGTATGAACTATATGAGTGTATGATAAGCCATTGCGGCAATATTCTGGAAAAGAGATAGATAGCGATGACAGCCACACCCCGGCTGTATTTATAGGGAACCTTTTACCCGGCAAGACCGTGAAAAGTAACAGTAACAGACTCATAACGGTAAGTAGGAGATCGACGGTTCGCGACGAAGCGCTGGTGAGGAGCGATCCTGATTGTTGGTTGCTACGAAGCGTTTTTCTGAACTTCTACAGTTAACTGAACTTGTCGACGCCTGACAGCTTCTATCCTATTTTTAAGTAATTTTAACAGAAGCTAGCCATCTTCAGGACTGAGCACCTATTTTGGAGTCTTCTCATGCTTCACACCGTTCTTGTTGGAACTACAGTCAATTGTATACATTAGTTCAACGCATACATGAATATCCACAACAAGAAATATCAATATATTGCTGAACAGTGAACATAATTTCCCATAGGCTATGCAGGCACGTTGTGATTTGTACTACAGTCTAGAATAGAAATGAGAACTGGATTTCACTACTATGTAGCTCCCCGTGATTGCGACCTACGAGAATTTGTTGGCCTCCGCCATCGCATTCCTCCGGTTTCATCTTTCTTGGCTTGCTCAGATGATCTAATAGTGGACAAGCCACAGGCTCCACTCAAGGCAATTCAGTCTCGATGCTCTTTCTTCTAAATGCACATTCAAAAGCAAAGGTTATTTAATCTTGTCATTGCTAGAGGGGTTGCACGCCTCACATGCATGGCGGGATTGATGTGTGGAGGCGCGAACATGTGTCAGGGTACTGGTAGGACATTAGCGGCACGGGCTCGACGGCGTGACGGTGCGGCCCTAGTTGTCGGCTAGGTGTGGAGTCTCAGTCTATAGACAGAGAGTATCGCCGGTGGCCACTGGCAGGATGACGCTTGACCATGTGTCAGATCGGGGTCCAAGCAGGTCATGGCATTCAAGTGTGACCAAGGTTTTGGTTACTGAACAAGGCAATTTTACCAAGGGGGACTGCTAAACGTGGTTACCACGGTTACCGAGAAATATTGAGAATATTTCAAAAAAAATTTATAGTTGAATTTTGAATTCAAATAAATGAATGAACGAACATTTGAACTAGAGACCTCCTAAAACAGGAACTAGGTTGCTACCAACACGTCAGAACCAACTCTCATGGCATTAATCATATCCTACATGTACTTTACTATAAATGAACGTTTAAATTAAAAAAACTCAAAAAACTGGTATTTTTTGCTTGGTGCGGGGATTTACCGAGTGCACGGAAATATGCGGTAACCATGGGAAATCTCGAAATTTCGACCGGTAACCAAAACCTTGAGTGTGACATCTAATGAAAGATGTTGTGAGGTGTTGTTGTGGTGCAAAAGACTACCATCAAAGAGAAAACAGTGCGGCAATTTCTGGATGCAATGCGATGGCATATTCTTTTCGAGGAAATCTCCTTTGGCTAGCTAGTTGTATGTGAGCATACTAGCAGAGGGGTGGATAATGTCATTGGCTGTTAACATTGAGGTTGTATTATCTGTCCGTGGAAAGCCACAATTTAGCTTTTTGGCTTGATCGACGTCCAAACATTAATTGTTTCCTTGTGAAGGAAGTTGGCTCGAAGTTCTACTTGGGGATGATTACACAAGGAAACAATGGTGCAGTTCGAGCCCCCCTTACAAGGAAGTTAAAGACTCTCAAAAGACCTATACGCCAGCCCCCTAAACTATGGTACGTTGGAAGAGGACCGGGCCTACATGTACATGGTGGAGGACGACGATGTTATTGTCTCCAACTTCTAAAGCGTAGATGTCAAAGCGATCTTTTCAACCATTGATGATGAGACATCCATTTTCTAGCAACGTCGAGTAGGTGGATGATATGCACGTCTCGTCAAAGAAAATAACTCTCATGTCACCACTATGTTGAGCTTGGATTTTCTCAGACACCACACGTCTTTGAAATTTATGTTGCAAGAACACAATTGTTAACATATAGATGTTGGGGAACATAGTATTTCAAAAAATTTCCTACCATCACGCAAGATCTATCTAGGAGAAGCATAGCAACGAGCGGGGAGAGTGTGTCCACGTACCCTCGTAGACCGAAAGCGGAAGCGTTTAGTAACGCGGTTGATGTAGTCGAACGTCTTAGCGATCCAACCGATCAAGTACCGAACGTATGACACCTCCGCGATCTGCACACGTCCAGCTCGGTGACGTTCCTCGAACTCTAGATCCAGCTGAGGCCAAGGGAGAGTTTCGTCAGCATGACGGTGTGGTGACGGTGATGATGAAGTTACCGACGCAAGGCTTCGCCTAAGCACTACGACAATATGACCGAGGTGGAAAACGGTGGAGGGGGGCACCGCACACGGCTAAAGATCAACTTGTGTGTCTATGGGGTGCCCCCCTCCCTCGTATATAAAGGAGGGAGGAGGGGAGGGCCGGCCGACCCCTAGGGCACGCCCCAAGAGGGGAATCCTACTAGGACTCCAAGTCCTAGTAGGAATCCACCAAGATGGAGAGAGGGGGAAGGAAGGAAGAGGGGGAAGGGAAGGAAAGGGGGGCGCCGCCCCCTTCCCCTAGTCCAATTCGGACCCAGGGGGCCGGCCAGCCCCTTCTGGCCCTTCCTCTCTTCCCATTAAGGCCCATAAAGGCCCATTAGTTCTCCCGGGGGTTTCAGTAACCCCTTCCGGCACTCCGGTTTCATCTGAAACTCTCCGGAACACTTCCGATGTCCGAACAACATTGTCCAATATATCAATATTTATGTCTCGACCATTTCGAGACTCCTCGTCATGTCCGTGATCTCATCCGGGACTCCGAACAACCTTCGGTACATCAAATCACATAAACTCATAATACCAATCGTCATCGAACGTTAAGCGTGGGGACCCTACGGGTTCGAGAACTATGTAGACATGACCGAGACACCTCTCCGGTCAATAACCAATAGCGGAACCTGGATGCTCATATTGGCTCCTACATATTCTACGAAGAACTTTATCGGTCAAAGCACACAACAACATACGTTGTTCCCTTTGTCATCGATATGTTACTTGCCGGAGATTCGATCGTCCGTATCACTATACCTAGTTCAATCTCGTTACCGGCAAGTCTCTTTACTCGTTTCGTAATGCATCATCCCGCAACTAACTCATTAGTTACATTGCTTGCAAGGCTTATAGTGATGAGCATTACCAAGAGGGCCCAGAGATACCTCTCCGACAATCGGAGTGACAAATCCTAATCTCGATCTATGCCAACTCAACAAACACCATCGGAGACACCTGTAGAGCATCTTTATAATCACCCAGTTACGTTGTGACGTTTGATAGCACACTAAGTGTTCCTCCGGTATTCGGGAGTTGCATAATCTCATAGTCATAGGAACATGTATAAGTCATGAAGAAAGCAATAGCAATAAACTAAACGATCATAGTGCTAAGCTAACGGATGGGTCTTGTCCATCACATCATTCTCTAATGATGTGATCCCGTTCATCAAATGACAACACATGTCTATGGCTAGGAAACTTAACCATCTTTGATTAACGGGCTAGTCTAGTAGAGGCATACTAGGGACACTCTGTTTGTCTATGTATTCACACATGTACTAAGTTTCCAGTTAATACAATTCTAGCATGAATAATAAACATTTATCATGATATAAGGAAATCTAAATAACAACTTTATTATTGCCTCTAGGGCATATTTCCTTCAGTCTCCCACTTGCACTAGAGTCAATAATCTAGATTACATAGTAATGATTCTAACACCCATGGAGTCTTGGTGCTGATCATGTTTTGCTCGTGAGAGAGGCTTAGTCAACGGGTCTGCAACATTCAGATCTGTATGTATCTTCCAAATCTCTATGTCTCCCTCCTTGACTTGATCGCGGATGGAATTGAAGCGTCTCTTGATGTGCTTGGTTCTCTTGTGAAATCTGGATTCCTTTGCCAAGGCAATTGCACCAGTATTGTCACAAAAGATTTTCATTGGACCTGATGCACTAGGTATGACACCTAGATCGGATCTGAACTCCTTCATCCAGACTCCTTCATTTGCCGCTTCCGAAGCAGCTATGTACTCTGCTTCACACGTAGATCCCGCCACGACGCTCTGTTTAGAACTGCACCAACTGACAGCTCCACCATTCAATATAAATACGTATCCGGTTTGTGACTTAGAGTCATTTGGATCAGTGTCAAAGCTTGCATCGACGTAACCATTTACGATGAGCTCTTTGTCACCTCCATAAACGAGAAACATATCCTTAGTCCTTTTCAGGTATTTCAGGATGTTCTTGACCGCTGTCCAGTGATCCACTCCTGGATTACTTTGGTACCTCCCTGCTAAACTAATAGCAAAGCACACGTCAGGTCTGGTACACAGCATTGCATACATGATAGAACCTATGGCTGAAGCATAGGGAATGACTTTCATTTTCTCTCTATCTTCTGTAGTGGTCGGGCATTGAGTCCGACTCAACTTCACACCTTGTAACACAGGCAAGAACTCTTTCTTTGCTTGATCCATTTTGAATTTCTTCAAAACTTTATCAAGGTATGTGCCTTGTGAAAGTCCAATTAAGCGTCTTGATCTATCTCTATAGATGTTGATGCCTAATATATAAGCAGCTTCACCGAGGTATTTCATTGAAAAACTCTGATTCAAGTATCCTTTTATGCTATCCAGAAATTCTATATCATTTCCAATCAACAATATGTCATCCACATATAATATTAGAAATGCTATAGAGCTCCCACTCACTTTCTTTTAAATACAGGCTTCTTCAAAAGTCTGTACAAAACCATATGCTTTGATCACACTATCAAAACGTTTAGTCCAACTCCGAGATGCTTGCACCAGTCCATAAATGGATCGCTGGAGCTTGCACACTTTGTTAGCACCTTTTAGATCAACAAAACCTTCTGGTTGCATCATATACAACTCTTCTTTAAGATATGCATTAAGGAATGCAGTTTTGACATCCATTTGCCAAATTTCATAATCATAAAATGTGGCAATTGCTAACATGATTCGGACGGACTTAAGCGTCGCTACGGGTGAGAAGGTCTCATCGTAGTCAACTCCTTGAACTTGTCGAAAACCTTTCACAACAAGTCGAGCTTTGTAGACAGTAACATTACCGTCAGCATCAGTCTTCTTCTTGAAGATCCATTTATTCTCTATGGCTTGCCGATCATCGGGCAAGTCAATCAAAGTCCACACTTTATTCTCATACATGGATCCCATCTCAGATTTCATGGCCTCAAGCCATTTAGCGGAATCTGGGCTCATCATCACTTCCACGTAGTTCGTAGGTTCGTCATGGTCAAGTAACATGACCTCCAGAACAGGATTACCGTACCACTCTGGTGATCTTACTCTGATTGAACTACGAGGTTCGGTAGTTACTTGATCAGAAGTTTCATGATCATCATCATTAGCTTCCTCACTAATTGGTGTAGGAATCATTGGAACTGATTTTTGTGATGAACTACTTTCCAATAAGGGAGCAGGTACAGTTACCTCATCAAGTTCTACTTTCCTGCCACTCACTTCTTTCGAGAGAAACTCCTTCTCTAGAAAGGATCCATTCTTAGCAACGAATATCTTGCCTTCGGATCTGTGATAGAAGGTGTACCCAACAGTCTCTTTTGGGTATCCTATGAAGACACATTTCTCCGATTTGGGTTCGAGCTTATCAGGTTGAAGCTTTTTCACATAAGCATCGCAGCCCCAAACTTTAAGAAATGACAACTAGGGTTTCTTGCCAAACCATAGTTCATATGGTGTCATCTCAACGGATTTAGATGGTGCCCTATTTAATGTGAATGCAACCGTCTCTAAAGCATAACCCCAAAACGATAGCGGTGAATTAGTAAGAGACATCACAGATCGCACCATATCTAATAAAGTGCGGTTACGACGTTCGAAGACACCATTACGCTGTGGTGTTCCGGGTGGCGTGAGTTGCGAAACTATTCCGCATTGTTTCAAATGAAGACCAAACTCGTAACTCGAATATTCACCTCCACGATCAGATTGTAGAAATTTTATTTTCTTGTTACGATGATTTTCCACTTCACTCTGAAATTCTTTGAACTTTTCAAACGTTTCAGACTTGTGTTTCATCAAGTAGATATACCCATATCTGCTCAAATCATTTGTGAAGGTCAGAAAATAACGATACCCGCCGCGAGCATCAACACTCATCGGACCGCATACATCAGTATGTATTATTTTTAATAAGTCTGTTGCTCGCTCCATTGTTCAGGAGAACGGAGTTTTATTCATCTTGCCCATGAGGCATGGTTTGCAAACATCAAGTGATTCATAATCAAGTGATTCCAAAAACCCATCAGCATGGAGTTTCTTCATGCGCTTTACACCAATATGACGTAAACGGCAGTGCCACAAATAAGTTGCACTATCCTTATTAAACTTATATCTTTTGGCTTCAATATTATAAATATGTGTATCACTACTATCGAGATTCGACAAAAATAGACCACTCATCAAGGGTGCATTCACGTAATATAAACTATATAACACAAAAATTATAGCGTTTGAAAATAGAACATCTGAAGTTTACAATGGTATGTTTTTGTAATATATGACTTTTATTAGGTTGGTCAAATTGATGATCTAGGGGTACGTGCACGCCTAGTAAACTGAGAGAGAGGGAGTATTACTCATATAAGTAGAACAACCATTAGCCTCCGATTTAAATGAATAACCGTCTCGCATCAAACAAGATCCAGATATAATGTTCATGCTTAACGCTGGCACCAAATAACAATTATTCAGGTCTAAAACTAACCCCGAAGGTAGATGTAGAGGTAGCGTGCCGGCGGCGATCACATCAACTTTGGAACCATTTCCCACGCGCATCGTCACCTCGTCCTTAGCCATTCTTCGCTTAATCCGTAGCCCCTATTTCGAGTTGCAAATATGAGCAACAAAACCAGTATCAAATACCCAGGCGCTACTACGAGCATTAGTAAGGTACACATCAATAACATGTATATCAAATATACTTTTCACTTTGCCATCCTTCTTACCCGCCAAATACTTGGGGCAGTTCCGCTTCCAGTGACCAGTCCCTTTGCAGTAGAAGCAGTCAGTCTCAGGCTTAGATCCAGACTTGGGCTTCTTCACTTGAGCAGCAACTTGCGTGCCGTTCTTCTTGAAGTTCCCCTTCTTCCCTTTGCCCTTCTTCTTGAAACTAGTGGTCTTGTTGACCATCAACACTTGATGCTCCTTTTTAATTTCTACCTCCGCAGCCTTTAGCATCGCGAAGAGCTCCGGAATTGTCTTATCCATCCCTTGCATATTATAGTTCATCACGAAGCTTTTGTAGCTTGGTGGTAGTGATTGAAGAACTCTGTCAATGAACTATCATCAGGAAGATTAACTCCCAGTTGAGTCAAGTGGTTGTGGTACCCAGACATTCTGAGTATATGTTCACTAACAGAACTATTCTCCTCCATTTTGCAGCTGTAGAACTTATTGAAGACTTCATATCTCTCAATCCGGGCATTTGCCCTTGCTTGAAATATTAACTTCAACTCCTGGAACATCTCATATGCTCCATGACGTTCAAAACGTCGTTGAAGTCCTAGTTCTAAGCCGTAAAGCATGCCACACTGAACTATCGAGTAGTCATCAACACGCGACTGCCAGACATTCACAATGTCTGCAGTTGCCGGCGCGGGTGGTACACCTAGCGGTGCTTCCAGGGCGTAATTCTTCTGTGCAGCAATGAGGATAATCCTCAAGTTACGGACCCAATCCGTGTAGTTGCTACCATCATCTTTCAACTTAGCTTTCTCGAGGAACGCATTAAAATTCAACGGAACAGTAGCACGGGCCATTTATCTACAACAACATAGACATGCAAAATACTATCAAGTACTAAGTTCATGATAAATAAAAGTTCAATTAATCATATTACTTAAGAACTCTAACTTAGATAGACATCCCTCTAATCATCTAAGTGATCACGTGATCCATATCAACTAAACCATGTCCGATCATCACGTGAGATGGAGTAGTTTTCAATGGTGAACATCACTATGTTGATCATATCTACTATATGATTCACGCTCGACCTTTCGGTCTCAGTGTTCCGAGGCCATATCTGTATATGCTAGGCTCGTCAAGTTTAACCCAAGTATTCTGCGTGTGCAAAACTGGCTTGCACCCGTTGTATGTGAATGTAGAGCTTATCACACCCAATCATCACGCGGTGTCTCGGCACGATGAACTGTCGCAACGGTGCATACTCAGGGAGAACACTTGTACCTTGAAATTTAGTGAGAGATCATCTTATAATCCTACCGCCGTACTAAGGAAAACAAGATGCATAAAGGATAAACATCACATGCAATCAATATAAGTGATATGATATGGCCATCATCATCTTGTGCCTTTGATCTCCATCTCCAAAGCACCGTCATGATCACCATCGTCACCGGCTTGACACCTTGATCTCCATCAAAGCATCGTTGTCGCCTCGCCAACTATTGCTACTACGACTATCGCTACCGCTTAGTGATAAAGTAAAGCAATTACATGGCGATTGCATTTCACACAATAAAGCGACAACCATATGGCTCCTGCCAGTTGCCAATAACTGTTACAAAACATGATCATCTGATACAACAAATTATATATCATCACGTCTTGACCATATCAGATCACAACAAGCCCTGCAAAAACAAGTTAGACGTCTTCTACTTTGTTGTTGCAAGTTTTACGTGGCTGCTACGGGCTTCTAGCAAGAACCGTTCTTACCTACGCATCAAAACCACAACGATTTTTCGTCAAGTGTGATGTTTAAACCTTCAACAAGGACCGGGCGTTGTCACACTCGATTCAACTAAAGTTGGAGAAATAGACACCCACTAGCCAATTGTGTGTGAAGCACGGCGGTAGAACCAGTCTCATGAATGCGGTCATGTAATGTGGGTCTGGGCCGCTTCATCCAACAATACCGCCGAATCAAAGTATGACATGCTGGTAAGCAGTATGACTATTATCGCCCACAACTCTTTGTGTTCTACTCATGCATATAACATCTATGCATAGACCTGGCTCGGATGCCACTGTTGGGGAACGTAGTATTTCAAAAAAATCCTACAATCACGCAGGATCTGTCTAGGAGAAGTATAGTGATTCGTCTCCATCGTATCTACTTTTCCAAACACTTTTGCCCTTGTTTTGGACTCTAACTTGCATGATTTGAATGGAACTAACCCGGACTGACGCTATATTCAGCAGAACTGCCATGGTGTTATTTTTGTGCAGAAATAAAAGTTCTCGGAATGACCTGAAACTTCACGAAGAATATTTTTGGAATATATAAAAATACTGGCGAAAGAATCAAGACCAGGGGGCGCACCCTGTCCACGAGGGTGGGGGCGCGCCACCCTATCTCGTGGGCCCCCTAAGGCTCCACCAACCTCAACTCCAACTCCATATATTCATGTTCGGGGAGAAAAAAACGGAGAGAAGGATTCATCGCGTTTTATGATACGGAGCCGCCGCCAAGCCCTAAAATCTCTCGGGAGGGCTGATCTGGAGTCCGTTCGGTGCTCCGTAGAGGGGAATCCATCGCCGTCGTCATCATCAACCATCCTCTATCACCAATTTCATGATGCTCACCGCCGTATGTGAGTAATTCCATTGTAGGATTGCTGAACGGTGATGGGTTGGATGAGATTTATCATGTAATCGACTTAGTTTTGTTAGGGTTTGATCCCTAGTATCCATTATGTTCTGAGATTGATGTTGCTATGACTTTGCTATGCTTAATGCTTGTCACTAGGGCCCGAGTTCCATGAATTCAGATCTGAAACTATTATGTTTTCATGAATATATGTGAGTTCTTGATCCTATCTTGCAAGTCAATAGTCACCTACTATGTGTTATGATCCGGCAACCCCGAAGTGACAATAATCGGGACCACTCCCGGTGATGACCGTAGTTTGAGGAGTTCATGTATTCACTAGGTGTTAATGCTTTGGTCCGGTACTCTATTAAAAGGAGGCCTTAATATCCCTTAGTTTCCAATAGGACCCCGCTGCCACGGGAGGGTAGGACAAAAGATGTCATGCAAGTTCTTTTCCATAAGCACGTATGACTATATTCGGAATACATGCCTACATTACATTGATGAACTGGAGCTAGTTCCGTGTCACCCTATGTTATAACTATTGCATGAGGAATCGCATCCGACATAATTATCCATCACCGATCCAATGCCTACGAGCTTTTCACATATTGATCTTTGCTTAGTTACTTTACCGTTGCCACTGCTACAATTACCACAAAACTGTTACTATTACCATTGCCACCGTTACCGTTACTTCCATACTACTTTGCTACTAAATACTTTGCTGCAGATATTAAGTTTTCCAGGTGTGGTTTAATTGACAACTCAACTGCTAATACTTGAGAATATTCTTTGGCTCCCCTTGTGTCGAATCAATAAATTTGGGTTGAATACTCTACCCTCGAAAACTGTTGCGATCCCCTATACTTGTGGGTTATCAAGACTATTTTCTGGCGCTGTTGCCGGGGAGCATAGCTCTATTCTTTGAGTCACTTGGGATTTATATCTTTTGTTCACTATAAGGAACTTGAAAGACGAGAAAACCAAAATTTATCCCTCAACTACGAGGGGAGGTAAGGAACTGCCATCTAGCTCTGCACTTGATTCTCCTTCTGTTTTGAGTAAACTTGCGACACCTAAACCTGCTTATGCTATTAATTCTGATATGTCGCATGTTATTGATGATGCCACTTCTGCTATGCATGATACTTATGATGAAACTACTTCTATGCTTGATAATACCGTGCCACTAGGTGAATTTCTTGATGAACAACTTGCTAGGGCTAGAGAGAATTAAATTATTGAAACCGATAATATTGATGAAAGTGATTATGAAGATTCTTCCCCTAGATATGAATTGCCTGTTGTGCCTGAGGGTTATGTTATGGATGAAGAAACTGCTAGAGATTTTCTTGCTTTCAATGATAGATATGATCTTTAGAAATTATTAGCTAAGCTGAGAGAAAAATCTTTGAATGCTAGAATGAAATATGACCCTGCATTTGCTACTTCACCTATCTGTATAACTGATAAGGATTATGATTTCTCTGTCGATCCTAAGATAATTACTTTGGTTGAATCTGATCCTTTCTATGGCTATGAATCTGAAACTGTTGTGGCACATCTTACTAAATTAAATGATATAGCCACCCTATTCACTCATGAGGAAAATTTCATTACTACTGTATCCTTAAGCTATTTCCGTTCTCATTAAAGGGTGATGCTAAAACATGGTTTAATTCTCTTGATCCTGGTTGTGTGCATAGTCCGCAGGATATGATTTATTACTTCTCTGCTAAATATTTCCCTGCTCATAAGAAACAAGCTGCTTTAAGGGAAATATATAATTTTGTGCAAATTGAAGAAGAGAGTCTCCCACAAGCTTGGGGGAGGCTTCTCCAATTACTTAATGCTTTGCTTGATCATCCTCTCAAGAAAAATGAAATACTTGATATCTTTTATAATGGACTAATCGATGCTTCCAGAGACCACCTGGATAGTTGTGCTGGTTGTGTTTTCAGGGAAAGAACTTTTGATCAAGCTGAATTGCTATTGAATAATGTGCTGAGTAATGAAAATAATTGGACACTTCCTAAACCAACTCCGAAGAAAAGGGGTATTCTATTTCTCAGTCCTGAAGATATGCAAGAGGCAAAGAAAATCTATGAAAGAAAAAGGTATTAAAGCTGAAGATGTTAAGAATTTACCACCTATTGAAGAAATACATGGTCTTGATAACCCGACACAGGTAGTAAAGGTAAATTCTCTCTATAGATTTGATGAAGGTGATATTCCTCGTTATAAGTCTGCTAGCCAATGCTTAGATGAGTTTGATAATTTTATTGTTAAACAAGAAAACTTCAATGCTTATGTTGGTAGAAAACTGAAACGTAATGCTTATATGATTGAACACTTGAGTGATTATATGTCTAGAGTTAAAGGTGAACTCAAACTTATTAGTAAACATGCTTCTATGGTTACCACTCAAGTAGAGCAAGTGCTTAAGGCTCAAAATGATTTACTCAATGAATTAAACAATAAGAAAAATGATAATGCTCTTAGAGTTATGACTAGAGGGGGTAAAATGACTCAGGAACCTTTGTAGCCTGAGGGCCACCCTAAGAGAACTGAGCAAGATTCTCAGAGAACTAATGTTGATGCACCTAGTCCTTCTAAAAAGAAGAAAAAGAAAAATGATAGGACTTTGCATGCTTCTAGTGAACCTGTTGTTGACACACTTGGGAATCCCAATGATATTTCTATTTCTGATGCTGAAACACAATCTGGTGATGCTAGTGATAATGTCAATGATGATGTTCATGTTGATACTCAACCTGGAAATAACAATGATGTAGAAATTGAACCTGCTGTTGATCTTGATAACCCACAATCAAAGAATCAACGTTATGCTAAGAGAGACTTTGTTGCTAGGAAGCACGGTAAAGAAAGAGAACCATGGGTTCAGACACCCATGCCTTTTCCTCCTAAACCATCCAAGAAAAAGGATGATGAGGATTTTGAGCGCTTCGCTGAAATGATTAGACCTATCTTTTTGCGTATGCGTTTGACTGATATGGTTAAAATGAATCCTTATGCTAAGTATATGAAAGATATTGTAACAAATAAAAGAAAGATACCGGAAGCTAAAATTTCCACCATGCTTGCTAATTATACTTTTAAGGGTGGAATGTTGGGTTACGTAGCAGAAATTGAAAATTTTCTACGCATCACCAAGATCAATCTATGGAGTTTACTAGCAACGAGAGGGAAGGAGTGCATCTACATACCCTTGTAGATCGCGAGCGGAAGCGTTCAAGAGAACGGGGTTGATGGAGTCGTACTCGTCGTGATCCAAATCACCGATGATCCTAGCGCCGAAGGGACGGCACCTCCGCGTTCAACACACGTACGGAGCAGCGACGTCTCCTCCTTCTTGATCCAGCAAGGGGGGAGGAGAGGTTGATGGAGATCCAGCAGCACGACGGCGTGGTGGTGGAAGTAGCAGGATTCCAACAGGGCTTCGCCAAGCTCTGCGGGAGGAGGGAGATGTGTCACGGGAGGGAGAGGGAGGCGCCAGGGCTTAGGTCTTGCTGCCCTCCCTCCCCCCCACTATATATAGGGCCAAGGGAGAGGGGGGGGGGGCGCAGCCTTGGCCCTTCCTCCAAGGAAGGGTGCGGCCAGGGAGGAGTCCATCCTCCCCAAGGCACCTCGGAGGTGCCTTCCCCCTTTATGACTCTCCCTTTCCCTTATCTCTTGGCGCATGGGCCTCTTGGGGCTGGTGCCCTTGGCCCATATAGGCCAAGGCGCACACCCCTACAGCCCATGTGGCCCCCCGGGGCTGGTGGACCCCTTTGGTGGACCCCCGGACCCCTTTCGGCACTCCCGGTACAATACCGATAATGCGCGAAACTTTTCCGGCGACCAAAACAAGACTTCCCATATATAAATCTTTACCTCCGGACCATTCCGGAACTCCTTGTGACGTCTGGGATCTCATCCGGGACTCCGAACAACTTTTGGGTTACCGCATACTAATATCTCTATAACCCTAGCATCACCGAACCTTAAGTGTGTAGACCCTACGGGTTCGGGAGACATGTAGACATGACCGTGACGACTCTCCGGTCAATAACCAACAGCGGGATCTGGATACCCATGTTGGCTCCCACATGCTCCTCAATGATCTCATCGGATGAACCACGATGTCAGGGATTCAATCAATCCCGTATACAATTCCCTTTGTCAATCGGTATGTTACTTGCCCGAGATTCGATCATCGGTATCCCGATACCTTGTTCAATCTCGTTACCGGCAAGTCTCTTTACTCGTTCCGTAACACATCATCCCGTGATCAACTCCTTGGTCACATTGTGCACATTATGATGATGTCCTACCGAGTGGGCCCAGAGATACCTCTCTGTTTACACGGAGTGACAAATCCCAGTCTCGATTCGTGCCAACCCAACAGACACTTTCGGAGATACCTGTAGTGCACCTTTATAGCCACCCAGTTACGTTGTGATGTTTGGTACACCCAAAGCATTCCTACGGTATCCGGGAGTTGCACAATCTCATGGTCTAAGGAAATGACACTTGACATTAGAAAAGCTCCTAGCAAACGAACTACACGATCTTGTGCTAGGCTTAGGATTGGGTCTTGTCCATCACATCATTCTCCTAATGATGTGATCCCGTTATCAACGACATCCAATGTCCATGGTCAGGAAACCGTAACCATCTATTGATCAATGAGCTAGTCAACTAGAGGCTTACTAGGGACATGGTGTTGTCTATGTATCCACACATGTATCTGAGTTTCCTATCAATACAATTCTACCATGGATAATAAACGATTTTCATGAACAAGGAAATATGATAATAACCAATTTATTATTGCCTCTAGGGCATATTTCCAACAGTCTCCCACTTGCACTAGAGTCAATAATCTAGTTCACATCACCATGTGATTAACACTCACAGGTCATATCACCATGTGACCAACATCCAAAGAGTTTAATAGAGTCAACAATCTAGTTCACATCACTATGTGATTAACACTCAATGAGTTCTGGTTTGATCATGTTATGCTTGTGAGAGAGGTTATTAGTCAACGGGTCTGAACCTTTCAGATCCGTGTGTGCTTTACGAATACCTATGTCATCTTGTGGATGCTACCACGCGCTACTTGGAGCCATTTCAAATAATTGCTCTACTATACGAATCCGGTTTACTACTCAGAGTCATCCGGATTAGTGTCAAAGTTCGCATCGACGTAACCCTTTACGACGAACTCCTTTTCACCTCCATAATCGAGAAAATTCCTTAGTCCACTAAATACTAAGGATAAGTTCGACCGCTGTCATGTGATCCATTCCCGGATCACTATTGTACCCCTTGACCAACTCATGGCAAGGCACACTTCATGTGCGGTACACAACATAGCATACTGTAGAGCCTACGTCTAAAGCATAGGGGACGACCTTCGTCCTTTCTCTCTCTTCTGCTGTGGTCAGGTCTTGAGTCTTACTCAATACTCACACCTTGTAACACAGCCAAGAACTCCTTCTTTGCTGATCTATTTTGAACTCTTTCAAAATCATGTCAAGGTGTGCGTTCTTTGAAAGTATCATCAGGCGTCTTGATCTATCTCTATAGATCTTGATGCCCAATATGTAAGCAGCTTTATCTAGATCTTCCTTTGAAAAACTCCTTTCAAACAACCCTTTATGCTTTCCAGAAATTTTACATCATTTCGGATCAACAATATGTCATTCACATATACTTATCAGAAATGTTGTAGCGCTCCCACTCACTTTATTGTAAATACAAATTTCTAACAAACTTCGTATAAACCCAAAAAACTTTGATCACTCCATCAAAGCGTATATTCTGACTCCGAGATGCTTGCTCTAGTCCATGGAAGGATCGCTGGAGCTAGCATACCTTTTAGCATCCTTAGGATCGACAAAACCTTTCTGATTGTATCACATACAACCTTTCCTTACGAAAACTGGCAAGGAAACTTGTTTTTGACATCCATCTGCCAGATTTCATAAATGCAGCTAATGCTAACATGATTCCGACGGACTTAAGCATCACTACGGATGAGAAGATCTCATCGTAGTCAACTCCTTGAACTTGTGAAAATACTCTTTGCCACAAGTCGAGCTTCATAGACGGTAACATTACCGTCCACGTCCGTCTTCTTCTTAAAGATCCATTTATCTCAATGGCTTGCCGATCATTGGGCAAGTTCACCAAAGTCCATGCTTTGTTCTGATACATGGATCCTATCTCGGATTTCATGGCTTCTAACCATTTGTCGGAATATGGGCCCACCATCGCTTCTCCATAGCTCGTAGGTTCATTGTTGTCTAGCAACATGACTTCCAAGACAGGATCACACATTACTCTGAAGTAGTACGCATCCTCGTCGTCCTACGAGGTTTGGTAGTGACTTGATCCGAAGTTTCATGATCACTATCATAAGCTTCCACTTCAATTGGTGTAGGTTCCACAGGAACAACTTCCTGTGCCTTGCTACACACTTGTTGAAGTTATGGTTCAATAACCACATCAAGTCTCCACCATCCTCCCACTCAATTCTTTCGAGAGAAACTTTTCCTCGAGAAAGGTCCCGTTTCTAGAAGCAATT